>NW_004955447.1:9689388-9961484 GCF_000276665.1 Chinchilla lanigera
CATTATTGTTTTGAGTTGAAATTACTGAAAATCCCAAGTAACACCATGGAAATAGCAATACGAATTTTAAATGTGCCAAGATTCAGATGAGCAATTTCAATTTTACATATTTATACTAAAGGTAAAAATAGCCCAAATGTACAAAATATAGCTATAAATAAGTCTGTTACAAATGTATTGTAAACACAGAAACCTGAAAACAACCTAACGATAACTAACCTATCTAAAGATAGTTTAAAGAAATAAAGTTTCATTGAGATCTTTAAAGAGTCATACTAACTGGTTAAGTCACCCACACTTTTTCTCACTTCATTCCTGAACAGTCTGATATTTAAACCCAAATGTGTTATCATTAATACCAGTGCCAGGGATATGGCTCAGTAGTACAAGTGCTTGCCTGGCAAGTGCAAGCTCCTGAGTTTGATTCCTGGTACCAAAAACAAAACAAAATAAAATAAAACAAAAATACCAGTAAAGTAGTATAAGTTAGGGCACATGGACTACTCTGAACATTAGATAGTCATAATTAGTTAACATTCAATAACGTCTCAAGTGAACTTCCCAATTAGAATATTAAATATGACATGGGAAGCTTTAGAGCATGAAGGGGAGAAAAAAATTAAAATCGTGCTGCCTGAGAGCCTGTAAAGATTTTCATCAGATAGGTTGTTCTGTAAGTAAGAGTCCATCCTCAACAAAATTATGACCAGGGATACAGCTCAGTGAAACAAGTGCCTGCCTGGCAAGTACATGGTCCCGAGTCTGATTCTAGAGATCAAGAAAAGAACAATTATGTATATCTCCTTGAATAATAATAATGTTTTCTGTTTTAGTTTTTTGGAAAGAGACCATGGTTGATAATAACAAATATAATTTATTACAAGAAAAAAATAGTTTACTTAATGAAATAACATTTTGAACTTAAAAAATGAGAAAAAGAAAGGAAAGAGAGAATATGGTTAGGGAAAACAGTCATATGGCTGTGGTCAGATAAAAACACTAGGAGTAAGTAAAATAATAAAATTGAACTGTAAGAGAACCAATATCACTAAAAATAGAGGACATGATAGTATTGAAATACATGATTGAAATTAATATCTCGATCTGCCTTTTTCATTCCCACTTAGTTACCATCTGTGCAGAACAGGCTCATGGCGTTGGCATTGTGCTGCATCTTCCACAAATCCTTGTAAAACTTGAACTTTCTTACACATAGATAAGAATAATAGATAAATGATCTCTACATTGCATGAGCCATTGGATTCTGAAATAAATACTGAATCTTCAGGAATATTTGCACCCAAAACTAAGATTGATCTCTCTCCCTGTCTCTCTGTCTCTCTGTCTCTCTCTGTCTCTGCATCTGTCTCTCTGTCTGTGCATGTGTGTGTTTGTGGGTAGTGCTAGAGATTAACCTCAGAGTCTTGCATTGAGCTACATCCCTGGCCTTTTTATTTTAATTTTTATTTTACATGGACCTCACTAAGTAGCTAACTTGCCAGGGTTGGGTTCAATCTTGCCGTCCTCCCACTTTTGCTTTCCTGGTGCTGGGATCACAGATGTGCACCGCAGTGCTTAGAGTGGTGGACACTCTGCTTAGAGTGGTGGACAAGATCCCATCTTGTCCACATATGCTTAGCTAATAGCCATTTTTATCATTATAATTTATATTGCTTTCATCCTATTATGTGATTTTTTAATTATTACTTAGCCTGCCATGTAGTGGATACAAAATATCAGATACATACAAAAAATGATCATATTGTCATGTCTCCCAGGAATCAGAAATTTAATCTAGTAATATACCTTCACTAGCTGTAGTGGATTGATAACCGGTGGTCAACTTATAACCCCCAGCTGAACTGAGTAAGTGTGGTGCTGGGTGTGGGAGGCCCACCTGAGGACTGTTGCCAGTAGCCTAAGAGGCAGACCTGGAGAAGAAGAAGGAGGCTGTTGGGAGCTGAGAGAGGCTGTGGGGAGCTGGCTTTCCTGATGAACTTGGCTGTTTTCATCCTCTGAGGAGCTCGGAACCTCGCTGGCACTGAGAATGGCTTCAGTTCACTTTGGAGAGTTCTGGTCCTCACTCTGAGCATTGCTTCCTGGTTCCAGAGGGGAAGATGGTGCACTGCCGGCCTCCAGGAAAAGCTTACTGCATTGGCTTCCCTGATGGGAACTCGGCCATCCTGATCATCGGAGGAGCTCGGGACCTCACTGTTGCCGAGGATGGCTGTGGTACCTTTTGGGGGAGCTCTGGTTCTTCTGAGCATCACTTCCTGGCTCCAGGGCAGATCCCTCAGCCTGCTAGCACAGGTCCTTCATCCTGCTGGCACAGACTTTGTAGATTCCACCACTGACCTTTGGGCCTTCCCAGCAGATTCATGAAACAGGTCTTCATGAGACATTGCCATGGGCTCTGGGCCTCCAGTTGGATTCATGGGAGGCACTGTTATGAGCTCTGGGTATTCAGCTCAACTCATATAGGACATTGTTGTGGGATCCAGGCCCTCAGCTGGATTCCTTGGTCTTAGTGTGTGGACAGATTCCCTGCACTCTTTTGTATACTGTTCTTTGGGTGATTACTATAAATAATCATATGAAGTATGTGTCCTGTATTATATTGTTCCCCTTGCAAAATAAGCCACAAACCAACACACTAGCAATTTTTATGCTACAATTAATATAATGCTCAGGCAAACACAAAGAAACCCAGCATAACATATACAACAATAACCCTCACACAGAACAGAACCGGCTGTGTCATAAAACATCTCCACCTTTTACTGAGATAGGTACATAACATATGGAACACTTGCAAAAGAGCTGCACATAAGTACAAAGCTTTATATTTTTTTACCTTGAACTGGTAGGATAACTTTGTACAACCTGCTAAAAGCATCTTGAGTATACAGACTTTTCCACAAGCAAGTACTCTTGTTTTGTCACCAGACCAAGGATACCTCAAAGGAGAGAAAGGAGGTTGCAAATCTACCCCTTAAAAATATGTATGCAAATTTTCAGATACATTTCAAAAAAGACTGTTGCAAAAGACCAGCAGTGTAGAAATAGTAACTGCTCAGTAAAAAGTATATAGAAGTAATTAATTTGAGATTTAAAGAACAGAGACAGTTTTTATTCATTTTATAGATTATATAGCCAACATAATGGTATCATTTTGTGTGTCTTCTTTGATGTGCCTCTAATAAGATAGTTGGAAAACATTTGTAACAGAATTGTTCACAAAATACTTGTAAAAATCAGTTAAAATAAATAGATCTTTGAAAAACTTTCCAAGTCCAGATATCAAAGCTTTATAAAATTGAAATTCCATTTTTGTGCATCTACAGAGTCAATATGTCCTCCTTACTGTCCCATGAGAGGTATACCAGATGACTCAGGCACAAATAAGCTGCATCAAGTGTCTTTACATACTATGTTTCATGCTGTTTATTTTTTTATCAGAATACTAAAGTTACCTGTCTTCAGTAGCATTATTAGATAATTTGACACTCAACTACAATGAATCAACTCATTTATTCAATAAATTTTCCTATATTTCACAGTTGTGAGGTCACATTAACTTGCTAACTTAACATACTAACTTTAAGCATAAGCTAATGAGTATTATTCTCATTAGTTAGATATCTGTGGGTTTTAAAATCTTGAACTGAATAGTCATAATTTACACATAATTTAATAAGTAAAAACTGCTAATGAGTGATAATATAACAAATTAAGATATAAAATTTGATTGGTACTTTGAATTTAACTTAATTGGTAATTGCTAATCTAATTAATAAATGCAATAAAACTTGTGAAGTGTTTCATCTGGGAAAAGAGAAAAATGCAACAATGCCAACAAAAGAAAAACTAATAAAGATCTTAATTTGGCTTGCCTGCCAACGTAAGACCCAAATTTATAAACAGAAATCTCCTCAGAAGAGATCATTTAACCTACAGCAATGCTAAGTCTGTCCCAGTATGTGGTATGAAGGTAAGCATTTTGTTAATTTATAAAGAACAAATGAAATGTGCTTATCTGTGTTTGACAGTAATAATAGTTGTGAAAGTTTATTAATAAAGAGAAAAATGAAAATGCAGATTGAAGAGCAGCTATTCCCTGATAGGGAAGAGTTGCTGGGAGACCTTGAGAAAATTACTGACACAGGTCATAACACAGGGACCTCTATTCTCAAAAAGTATATGGCGTGAATTACCTGCAGTATGTCACACAAAATCTAACAGGTTGCATATGCTCTTTCCAAGAGACATAGTACATATCTGCACATTCTCTGTCAGAAGTCCTTTTATTTAAAAGCCTTCCTTGCTCTTTGATATAGAAAGTAATTGCAGCTCTTAGTTACTTTCTCATTGCTGGGACAAACACGCATCAGCCTCAAGTTAAAGGAGGAAAGGTTTATTCTGGCTCACAGCTCTCAGAGGTTTCAGGCCATAGTCAGCTCGCTGCAGGACAGGGTGTCGTGGGGAAGGGGCACGGCAGTCAGGAAGCAGTGAAACTCCCTTCTTTTCTCCCTTTTTATTCTAATCAGGCTGCAAACCTATGGGCCGGCACCACCCACAGCCAAGGTCGTGGTCCCTCTTTACTAAGTCCATCATCCATACCCAGAACTATGCTAAATCAATCAATGAGCTAATCCACTATTGCAGATGCATGGCCCAGTCACCACCCCAAAGCCCCACCTATGAGCACATGAGGTTTTGGGAGGACACCTGAATATAAACCATAACAAAGAGTAATTTGTCTGTGTCTCAATTGTCACAGCGCTGAGATAAAGTTTCTGTAAACAGTTCAGGTACTCATTTATGGACTCTCTAAGAGTATCACCACCAATGAGTTAAACTTGCTGGAGTGCAGCACCAAGCAAGACAGAAAGAGCTCTGCCTTCTGCAACCTTCCATGATAGTAGATGCGAAATACCATACATAAACTGATGTACTCTATGATGTAATGTCACAAGGCATCAATGCTAGGAGAAAAGTAAAGTCAGATCACTGCCGGGTGGGTTTCTTTGTAGAACTAACATTAGAATAGTAACTGTACCGAGAAGAGGCATTTCAGGATAAATATTTTCCAAAGAGAATGAATATCAAATGTAAAGGATGGTTCAAGGAGTCTGTTTGATTTGCTCATAGAGCAGTAAGATCTTTGTGCCTATCACAGAGCAACACGGAGGGAGCGTGGAAGATGGTAAATTTAGGACAGTATGTAGGAGTTAATCACATGGGTGGTTGTAAACCTCAGGAGCATTTACATTTTCTCCAGGCAGAGTAAAGAAATGGGGAGGGGAAGCAAGATGTTTACTGCAATTACTGCAATTGCTCATATTTTTGCTCAAATACTGCAACTGCTGCAACTACTCATATTTTTAAAGGATCATCTGATTGTTGTGAGAAGAATCTTTTGAATCTGTGAACAATAATATAAACACACTGAAGTAGTTACAATAATTGAGGTGAGAAATTCTGGTGACTGCTCCTGTGTAACAGCTCTGGAGAGGATGAGAAGTGAAATTTGAAACATATTTTGAAGTAGAGCCAACAAATCTTGCTGTTTGATAGGGTTCAAGATTGAAAAGATTTGATTATCAATGTGATACAAAGGAAGTACAGAGTTCCTTCTTGCTTTTAGCCTAACAATTGAAACTCTCATGTACTTAAGTAAAGAGCAGAGATTTGTGATGAAGAGAAGATAAGCTCTTTTTTGGGTGGGTGGAGGATGATTATCAAGAATTATATTTTAGACATGTTAATTTCAGTTTCTCTTTTAGACAGTCAAGATAACATGTAATGTATAGGGTAAGATATATTAGCTTAAATATCAGGGGCAAAATCAAATCTGAAGAAATTTATTTGACAGTAATACACATTTTATCATAAGATAATGTCTGAGCCACAGAAATGAATTATTACCTTGACAGCTCATGCAAATAACTAAGAAAAAGGGATGATGTTCTAGCTGACTTGTGCGTGTGGGTGTGTGTAAATGCATTTGGCCTCTTGTTTCTGATACTCACTAAGACTACACATGGAAAATAAAAGTTTACATATGATTCAATTTCCTTGTACAAATGCATTTCCAAAGGAATGGCATAGCTTCCAGAACAATGCTATTTTTATGTACAATTTGCATAATATATTTGATAAGAGAAAAAGCATATATTATTCTTAGTGTGCTTTTTCTCAGATATTTATATGATTCATTTCTTTATAAAAGTTTTCCTATAGTTTTTCAATTTATGATGGAATCGCTAGCACTGGGCCTGCCTTCCAAGGTAAATAACCATGGAACTGAACAAAATTTATGAATATATATTTTCGTATACTGGATAAAGGACAGCACAGAGCAGTGCTCTTTAAGGAAAGCAAACCCCATGAGGTAAGCTTCCTATCCACCTGAGCTTTCCACGGGGGATGTTCCTGGAAGCACTGAGAAGAGAGAGAGGACTCCGCAGAGAAGGTTTTCATTCAGGTGAGAAGGTGGAGATCAGCTGGGGCAGCAGAAGAGAGGTTTGTACAGGCAACCAGGAGAATAAAATGGTATACCATGTAGTCAGCAGAATTCTAAAATGAACTCTGAGATCCTGTCTTCTGGTGCATACATCCACATAGATCCTGGGGCTGTAAATCGGACATCTTTTATTCCCATGATTAATTTGTGTTATATGGAAAAACGGAATCAGAGAAAGAAACTACTGAGGATATGCCTACTCTGTCTAGGTCGAGTCCTTTAATCTTCCCCAGCTGGACACAAAGGCGGCAGTCAGAGACATTCCCTTCACGGGAAAGTGAGGCAACACGTTCTAAAACCCCTGCAGCCTCCACGTGGCACAGAATGCAGGCGAGCTTCAGAGCCGAGAGTGGCACCTGACCTACAGCCAATTAGAAAGCAGAGATCTCGACCCTATGATCACAAGAAACCACATTTTTTTCAATAACCCAATTGAGTTTAGAGGTGTTCTACAGATTTCCAGAGGGGAACATAGCCCAGAAAGTTTTGTATTATCTGTTTCTTTGTAAGAGTTTTTTTTTGAGTTACATCTTATATGCTGAGTAACTACTTTGAAGATAATGACACACCATGTATTATCTACTGTTATCCTCTTTTTAAGGTATGAAATTTTGTTTTATTTTTTCATAAAATAAAATATACTTAATTTCATTATTTTAAAATGTAAGGAAGTCAGGGATATAGCTTATAGTCAGGGATATAGGTGGTTCAGCACCTGCCTGGCAAGCACAAGGTCCTGAGTTTGAATCCTGGTACCCCAAAATGAAAGACAAAAATAAGAAAATAAAAGGTTAGGAAAGAACCCAGCCAGTCTATTGCTGGACGTCTAAGCTTCAGAAGTTAAACGAATAAAATTATGTTATTTTACACACTGCTAAGTTTGTGATTATTAGTTACATAACAATAGAAATATAACAGAGCCATCACTATCCAACTCTGCCATTTGACCAAGACTTGGCTGTTTCTCACAGGCTGAGATTCTGAGGACCAAGGAGGAGCACTGATGCTTGAAAGTGAGCCGATCAACAGCAGCGGTCACACAGTGCTGAGGTCCTGGCATGGTCAAAGTACAAAGGACCTCGGAGTACTTGGCACTTCTGGCTGAAACCCCAGAACAGTCACTCATCTGAGATAAGAAATGGTCACCCTCTATGGCTAAAGATAAAAGTGAAATCAACATTCATGAATAACCAAGACAAATTTGATGATATCGAAACATCTCCCAAGTAATTCCACTGAATTCTACACTAGAATTCTATTCAAAGCTCTTAAAGAATAACAAAATAAGCAGTGCTCTCTATAGCACAACGTTAAGAAGAACCAATATGTAACAAAAACTCAGTAAGGCAAAGATTCATGAAAATATGAAAACAATCAAGGAATGGGGGAGACAGCCAAAGAAATAGAACAGAAAAAGACTGATATTAGAACAAGTACACAAGAAATTTAAAGAGTATAATTATGTGTAAAAATTCAAAAGGAAAGAAAAACATGCAAATTAACTAGGAATTTCAGCAAAGACATGCAAAAATGTAAAAGGAAGCAAATGAAAATCTCAAAATTTAAAAGTGCACTATCCAGTATGAAAAGCTTAGCAAGACGGGTTAAAGAACATACTGAAAACTCTGAAATGCATGTTCAGTCAGCAAGAAAACAAGATAATGGAAGTTATCTTATCTAAAAAAGTAAAGAAAAATTAATCAGAATGCACGAGTCTTGTACGTCTTGTAGAATAACTGCAGGTGATCTAGCAAGCATATAATTTGCATTCCTAAAAGAAATGAGTGAAAACAAATTGGTTAGGAAAAATATTTGAAGAAATAATTGCCAAAATATTCCATATTTTAAATTCAATCAACAGACCCAAAAACTTAAGTGTGGCAAACAGAAAATGATACTCAAGTGTATTACACCCAACCTGTTAAAAGCCTATTAAAAAACAGCAGGAAACAAAAAGCAATCTGCACAAATTCTACTGTTTATTTAAAGAAATGCAAAGTTTTCTCAAAGTGTGTAAATGTAGAATTCCATATCCAATAAAAGTGATGCTGCAATAAAAATACATTTAATTAAACCAAAAATGAAAAGGAATTACTAGAAGACTTGAACCAAATGATCTATAATGAATGCTAAATAAAAAACTTTAAAACAAAATGACAGAAAATTATAAACATGTTAAGTAGAAAAATAGTATTCTTCTTTAATTTTATTGAAAGATACTACCTAAAGCATGATGAGGTTATGATGAATACAAAAGTAAATTTTATGACAAAAATAACAAAAAATTAAATACAGACAGAGCAAAAAGCAAATAACAAAACAGTAGATCTAAACCAAATCATACCAATAATTGCATTACACATAAATGTGCTTAACATTTATAATTTATATTTACACATAAATGTGCTTAAAATGATAAGATAGAGACTATCAGGGTAAAGAAATTCAATAACATTTTCTATTAATATCTCCATTAAATATAGTTATAAATATGAGACAAAGATGTAGGGAAAGACAAATTATGGAAAAAATGTACTTTACCAACAATTTAATTTAACACTAAAAAGGCCAATGTAAGATGAGGCAGTATTTCCAAGATAAATAAATATATCTCAAAAGACAAAGGAAGACTATTATCTGAAAAGCATAGCACTTTGTAAATATATAGACCTAAACTATGGAAATTCAAAATATATACAGAACTAAAAACAGAAATGCAAAAATATAAAACCTTATCTAGTCCTAACCTCATTCCTAGTAATTTGTGGAGTAACTAAAGTAAAAAAATCATGAGGATATGTAAATGTGTTATCAACATGATTCATATTCACAGAACCTTACACAGTACACCTAAAGATAAACATTAGCACATCTATCAACCACACTAGTATTATTCTCCAACACAAAGAATACACTGAGTCATGAAATAAGTTGCAATAAATTCCTAAATAAAAATGTGCACAGAATGTTCTGTGATCATATCTGAAATAAATATAACATCAATACCAATGCTATATCAGGAAGTTTTTTATATTTTGAAATTGACACAGGATAGTTAACATAGTTGATCTACTGTCTTCTATTTCTTTGCTGAAAGAAACAGTTAATGAGTCCTTGATTGATCAATATTGCATGTCTCTATTTGTTTTCATGAGAAAACATTTTAAAGATAATATGTAATACAACAAGCATTGTTAATTTCCTACCACTTTGTTGGTAACTGTGTATTGTCTGTACTGTTCTCTTGCTATTTTGTAAAAGGTTATCTGTCTGTTAATGTTTTCCTCCTTTTATTTTTTAAAATAAAAAAGGAAATTGAATAACACACTGCTAAGTCATTCATGGACTGAAAAAGAAATCACAAGGAAAAAAATTTTCATACTGAAAAATACAATAATTACCACATAATCAAAAATGAAGCAATAGAAATATTGCATGTAGACTTGCAACTTTAAAAGAAAACTTCCTTGATTTATAAAGCCAATACTCTAAGCTTGTAATTTAAAATTAAACCTAATATCAGTAGATTAATAAAATAAGAAAGCTAAGAGCAGAAATCAATGGTACTAAAAACCAAGACAAAATATGTTTAAATGAAAAAGAAAACCATAGAATTGGGGGATATTATTGATAATACATACTCTGATATATATGGTTCTCAGTACATGCAGCTGAAGTGCATGTATCTCTCAAAGGATTTATATCTATAACAAATAAAACATGTTAGAAATAAATTATCAATAAAACAATATTAGTGCTAAAAATTTTCACAAAACATTTGACTAGATATTTCACAAAAGACAGGTAGAGAGGTGCTACTAAACATAGGAAAAGTTGAATCATTCATCTGCTCAGGGAAAGATCAATTGAAACAAAATGAGATATATCCTTTTATGCACACTAAAGTAACTGAAATTTAAAGACCCTGAAGTATTGCCGTGACTTGAAAAAGCAAACTGCTAATACATACAACTTGTATAAATCTCTGTAAGATTATGCTGATCAAAAGCAGGAGACATAAATGTTTACAACTTCATTTCCTTGCAATTCAGCTCAGTGGCTCTTGTGGTAAAGACTGACTACAGAGTTCAGGTGGGAATTTCCTGAAACGCTGGAATTACTCAATTCCAAACAACTCAAAACTTGGTTTCTTTAGGCACATGATTGGTATCCCATGCTTCCTGGCACCCCACGCCAATTAGCAACTTATTTTTATATTTATGGATAATCTATCCCTGGGCATGTCTGATCTCTTGTCCAGTTCTGAAAAATCATGTAACCAATTTTTCTTTATTTATTCATTAGCTCTTTAAAAATAGTATAATAAAACCTCAAAAATAGCTACATTCTACAACATGTCATGGGGAAATAGAGGCAGCCTTGCAAGAGAAGACATATTTTAATTAACATAGAAAAACTGAAGGGGCCATGAAGTAAGGACAAAGGATATTGGAATTGTGATATATGGTGCAGATTTATGGCAGTGAAGCAGTTAATGCCAGCCCAACCCAAGTCCTGAACTATGACCTTGCAATGGCAAACAGAACAACTGAAAGAGCACGCAGGATTTGGAGGCAGGTTTATTTAAATGGGCAGGCATTGATCAGGATCATTCCCAAAATTTCAGGCCTTGATCTCTGGTGATCTAGGGCTTATATGGGATAAACAAGCAGGAAGTACAGAGGCAGAATGGCCTGTCAGTTGGGGATTGGTTTTTACAATATGCATCACAGTGACCAGCCATTTTTACGAGACAGAAGTTAACAGGAACTACAACCAAAAATATTACCTGGGCAACTGGCAAACTGAAGTATACTGGTGTGGTGGGGGCATCTTCTGCCACCTTTCTTCTCTCTTTTATTTTCCCTGCCAAATCTCTTCTGGGCATTTTACATGCAATCTTTTGAGACAAGGCCCAACTACAAGCAATAACATCAGAGTTGTCAGTGATCCTTCAAAGGGTGATAACTAAGGTCCACAAGACTGTCCTACTATAGAGTTTTTTCCTAAGTTGTATTTAGGAAAAGACATAATTTAGTCCTATCTGTTCTGTAACATTATTCTGGCAAGGTAGTGAGGGAATTAATCTGATCTAGGAGAATGTCCAATATTCCTTGGACACTCATCAAAACTTAGTCAAGTATTTGATTGATTGCTCTGTTTTCTTGGGGTAACTGTAAGACAAAAATCGCAGTTCTCAGAGGGGCAAGGAAGAAAAGATTGGGGTAAGTAGCAGAAAAATCTAGGGGAATAGGTATGAAGCAATCCTTTGAACAGTGTCCTCAAGCCTCAGCCATGAATAGATTGGTTAGCTTCTGGTGTGACCAGAGTGGGGCTTTGAGTGCATCATCTCCCCAGAGTGAGCCTCAGAGGGGCTGTCTAGGTAAATTCTCCAGTGGATCTCAGGCTGGATTTCTGAAACTTGTAGAGGTACTTAATATACACCTGGGTTATATGTGTGGGAAGGAATGTCTACAGGTATAGCTGGTCTTTTAACTGGTTACAGGCTTTTTTAATTTTAAATAGAAAAGAAAACAAAATAACAACAACTAAGACAAAAACAAGGCAACATAATAAAATGTTACAGAATTTCAAAACAAGGTGATAGGAAGTTAATAATGATTATTATGGTACATTTTGTTCTTTTCAATGAAGTTGCTCAGATTACCAGGCGAAAGAATGCAAGATTGGTCAAACAATTAAAGAAAACAAAAAATAATAATAAAACATTAGAAATAGTAAAGAGTTTCACTAATCAAGATAGTAGGAATTGAACAATGGTTGCTATATTTCATATTGTTGTCTTCAAATTTGTTGTTCACATTACCAGATATAATCATACAAAATTGGTCAAGAAAAGAAAAATTTAAGCATTAACTATTCCTTTCAATAAACAAATAGACATCAGCAGTACAATTATCCCAGCTATCCTTGTATATCTATATATATTTTTCTCTTCCTTCTTTCTTCTTTTTCTCCTTTCCCTCATCCTAGAAAGAATGGCCATCATCAAGAAGACAACAAATAACAAATGCTGGAGGGGCTGTGGGATAAAAGGAACACTTCTCTACTCTTTGTTGGAGTGTACAACCATTATGGAAATCAGTCTGGAGATTCCTCAGAAAACTAGGATTAGAGATCCAATTCAACCCAGCTATTCTCCTTCTGGGTATTTTTCCCGCAAGATTGAAAACATCATACCACAGTGATGTATGTGCACCCATGTTTATAGCAGCACAATTTGTCATAGCTAATCTTGGAAATAACCCAAATGCCCATCAACCAAGGATAGATAAAAAAGATGTGGTAGTTTTATACAATGGAGTGTTACTCAGCTATAAAAAGATAAACTTGAGGCTTTTATTAGAAAATGGATGCAACTAGAGACTACACTCACAAGTGAAATAAATCAGACCTGCATGTGTCGACATCATATTGTCTTCCTAGTGAAAGAACCTGAAAAAGTAATATTGTGGAAGTGAAAGAAGTTGCTCAAATTGAAGGTACAAGCTGTTTTAGCAGGTTTCTGTTTTATTTCTGTGTAATAAATGAGGAGAATCGACTATACTGCACAAGGTCAGGGCAAGTGACACAGATGCTAGAACTTGTGCTTGCTTTAGGGTTATGGGTGCCAGCCCTGTGGATCGAGAGTGGGTACAGGTCTGGCTATGATATTCTAGGAGTACTAGGTAAGGTTTTCTGGGTGTGGTTGATTTGCTTAGTCAATTGGATCCTCTGCGTAGGCTTCAGTATCTGGATCAAAAAATTTTATGTGAAAGTTTGGTGTCCTTGGTGACAGGTTTACAAACAGCAGCAGGAAGCAGCTTGCTGTGCAGATCACCTGCAGGAGAGCTTTGGTAAAAAATAGCTTTATCCAAGCTGATCACAGTATATATACCCTGTTGGATTTCATTTCTAACAGAGCTACATTTATCCATAAACTGGCTGTCCTCAGCGTCTGTCAGCGGGTTTATTCTACAGTTATTCAGGAGGTTCACTGTAGCATGTGCCACCTGCATAGTTAGGTCTTGGTCTAAGAGGAGCTTGTTGAGTTTTTTTTTTTTTTTTATCTGAACAACAATGGCTGTTAGAGAACAGAGACAACAGCAGGAAGCAGCCCTGAGTGGCTGGTATTTGCACAGATAGGCCATTTGGTTCTCCCAGGTTCTGACAGTCTGAAAAAGATCATTGTTTTTGTGAACTCAAGGATCCAGACTTTATACAAACAGAAGCTCCAAGAAATTTGTGGAGTTTTTTTTTTTTTTTTTTGTAACCAGTTTCTACCAGATATTGTTGAAGAGCTTTGTATCTTTCCTACAGGCAGCTTGAGTGTCATTAATCAGAAGTGCTTTTTTAAAGAATAAATGAGATTTTGAACTTCTGGGAGGTTGAGTCCAGGTCAGCTGCAAAGAGGTCCTCATTGACAGGAGCAAATTGGAAGCAGAAAAAGGCAATTAGGTCCAGGCAGCTGTCCCAACAGGCTATTGGTTTCAGGAGACTGAGGCAATGTGTAGGGAGGTCAATTGCAGAAGAATTTGGCCAGTGAGAGATCTTGCTTTACATGCAGAAGAAGTGTATTTTAGCAGTTTCAAACTCTGCTATTTTTTCTCAAGGGACCATAACAGCAAGCAGGAGGGACAGAGAAACAGGTTGTGTTGGAGAAAAGGTGTTGGTGACTTGGCCTAGTCTGTTGTTAGACCTCCCTTCCAAAATAGAGGGAGAGTTTTTAACCCCTCGTGGCAATTGAGTCAAAGTGAGTTGTATCTTGTCTCAGGATATTCACAGTTGAAAGGGCTTCTGTGAGCAACTTGCAAGTAAAGGAAGGTATCTTTTAAAGCTAGACATACAAACCAGGTAGCATCTGGGGGTAACAGCCCAAAATGGTGTACTGGTCAGGAACCACAGCTGTAAGGTAATGGGTGAATTGTTGACAGCGTAGAGAACTTGCACTGGTCAGCAATCCCCATTGGACATTTTTACCAGAGGAGAGAAGTATTCCAAGGAGATTAACAGTCCATCAGGATCTTGAACTGCTTAATGTGGCTGAGGTATGGCTTGATCATGGTTGGTGGTTAGGCCCAGAGGTGAGTATTGGCTTATACTTCTGGGAGGAGAATCTTCAGGACTCCAGGATTGCAGTTATCTTTCTGAGGCTAATGCAGGCCATTTCTTCCCCTCAGGGAACAAATTTAAAAGTGCAGGATTAAACAAGAGGGAGGCTGACTGGCTTGGTGGAAATGAGATGGTCACTTCTAACTTTAAAGAGGAGGTCTCTTCCTAGAAATAGAACGGGGACTGGCTTATATATAATTCATGTTTAATGAGATGTCCCCCAGGCTGTAAGTTTGTACCTAGCAGAAGGGGCAAGAAACAAAAGTCCTAGGTACCCTGGTGGAGGTAACTTTTTGATAGAGGGAATTTTTGAAGGCAGAAATTTCTGTTCCATTGTCTACTAGGAAAGTCACAGGTTTGTCTCTGACTTTTACAATGACTGCATACTCTCCAGTGCCCAATTTGAGCTTAGTCTGTCGTATCTATCCAGGCCTGATGGGGTGAGGAGAGATTCAGGTAGAGCTGGGCCTGGATAGTCAGGTCTCTTTGTGTCTTGCAGATGGAGGGGGCATTTATGTTTTGTTGTCATATCCCTTTAGGTCACAGCCAGAGGGTATAGTAATATATCAGACTGGATATTTTTCACAAACACCAGGTACTTTTCTTTCAGGTATTAGTGATTGATAGACTTTTTGTCCCCCTTTTTAATGTCTGTAAGAAGTGCTTGACTGGGTGACTTTTAGAAAGGCAGGGTGACCTTCAGAAAGGGCATGGCAACTCATTCATCAGTGCTGACAGTCCAATTTTTCCTCAGTCAAGATGTGGAACTCAGAAGGAATTGCTGACAGTCATCTTGGGTGGACCTTAGATGACACTATCTGACCAGGATAGACATAGCTACGAAGCAGAAGTTTTCAGGGGAAGGCCTCTATGGCTGAATGCAGACAATGGCTCCTTGGAACCAGTACAGTTGGCTGGAAGTAGACAAGTCAGTTACAGGGGATGAAGTTACAGATGTTGACAGCAATTGCGGTGGTCGACATGGATGCCAAGGTGGAATTCTCAGGAAAAATCGGCCCCTTTTTTCCTTTTTTTCTTGAGATGCAGGGAGCAGTTTGGTTTCATTTTTAACTCCATAAAGGCCCTTTCTCCTGTAATCAGGGACTGTGAGTTTGACTAATTAATTCCCATCTCTGACTTCCTAGGTGTGTGTTGTATACCTGTGAACAATGGCACAACAAAGGGTTGGTGCCCCTTGGAGAGACCATTCAGGTGCCCATCTAGCCATGCCCCTCACAGGGACTTAGGGGCAACTTAGCTAAGGAGGGTGCAAGCCTCCATTATGCCGTGTGTCAATCACTACAGGACCACAGGTGAGGGCCCAGCCACAGCAACCGTTACTTCCCAGTCTTGGTGCAGATGAAGCAGCCAATACAGAGCATTCCACTACACACTCACTCAATAGGCACTCCGACAGTACACATTCCAACCCCCTTCCCTAGAGGGTGGTCTTCACCAATGAGAGTTGATCAGACTCCCCTTCTGCTTGAGCTGAGCAGGACTGACAGACAGTCACTAGGCTGACCTGGCGAGTCTTACCAGTATCAGGCAGGCAGGCAGACAGACAGACAGAAAGATTACGCCCTCCTCCCTTTGGAGTCTAATGTAAGCTGCTTGAGTGGCAAGCCAGGAATCCTTCTCCAGCTCTCTGAAAGGACTCAAGAAATTTCAAGTGTGCACCTTCCTGTTGGGACCTGAGAGGTCCTTGCTCCATCCACGAGTACCACAACTGGTGATCAAAGAGGTCAGCAAAGTCAGTCTCCTAGCCAGTGCCCCAGATGCCAGGGCAAGCAGAAACACCAAAATGACATCCAGGATTTGCAGGCAGAGGGCTGCAAGGAAGAAGCACAGAGGAAAAAATGACTTGTCAGTTAGGAATTGGTTCTAGCAATATGCATCGTAGTAACAAGCCATGCATCACAGTAACCAGCAGTTTCTAGGAGACAGGAGCAACCAGAACTGGAACAGGAACTATTGCTTGGACAACTAAGGAACTGAAGTATAGTGGCTAGGAGGTGGGCATCCTCTACTACAATCCGATCCCATCTGCAAAGGCTGAACCAGTCTCAGAAAGGATTAAGGCTTTTCTTACTAACCTTTTAGGATTGCTAGTCAAAATTACATATAATTTTATACAGGTAAAGGATATAAGACACATATGCACAGATACAGTATACATGTATATACAGATACAACCTATATACAAAAACACATATATGAACATCAGTTATAGTTACTACAACAGAAGCCAGTAGACGTATCTCAGGCCTTCATGATACAGTCTGTTTCTTCTACAGTGGAATAAAAAATAATTCAGTAACATTTTAAGTTTCCTCCTACATTAAATCTTTTATAACCTGTAGATTAGACTAAAATTTAAGTTACTGAATATACATTTTGTTATGTACATATAAGACATACTATAAAACCTATCTTAGAAGAGAAACATTTTCAAATAAAAAAAGAAAATATATTCCCTACACGTTCATATCTCACATACTTTGGTATTTAGTAATGTCAGTTTCTAAAATATAGATATTGGAAATCATTAGCATGATATTATCCAGATAGTTTGACATTATCTGAGGAAATCTGGATTCAATAATTAAAGAATGTTCATACAATACTTAAAAGTATCTCGGAATCAAAGGACTTCTTATTTTTTTATTAATTTTGTTATTTATTTTTTTATTTTGAAAATAAAAGGAGGAAAACATTAACAGACAGACAACCTTTTACGAAATAGCAAAAGAACAGTACAGACAATACAGAGTTACAAAAAAAGTGATAGGAAATTAACAATGCTTGTTGTATTACAGGACTTTTTAAAGATACTAAATTGATGGTGCTGTATTCAAGTTATCAACAGATAAACTACAATATTAAAAGCAATTACTTCAGTCCTGTTTTGCTAGTAAGGTAAACAAGCATCCACTTACAAGTAAGTATAGGCAACAGGCAGTGGGTTTTAGTAAGGGAGGACAGATAGTTTAGATAACACTTGCTGAAAGAAAACACCCAGAAATTTTTACCTCTAGTTTATACAGTACAAATACTTTCATAATCAATTTATATGTCCTTATTTTTTCACCAAAAATTCCTATTTTTTTAACCTGATTATTTCTGGTACCACAACCAAACTTGAACTTAGTTCATTGGTCTGTCTGCTTTCCCCTGTACACCATTCCCTGTCTTATCATTACTTAATTAACTTTGTTATTCATTGGTCATCCTGCCTTCAAAATATTAACCTTTATTTACTTCACTTGATTATTTACATTCTGGACCTGTAGACATCATTGGAGAAAAATTCATGATCCAGAAAACTCATATTTGTTCACCAAACTCAAATGAATACCCAAGAAATTTGACAACACAATCATCTTTTCCTCATTTTTACTCTCCACAACACTGATGTCGAAGCTTCGTTACTCCCCTTAACCCCCTGACAGACCTTCACAAATAAATAGAAATTGCCAGATCAGAACAATTCTGAACATTTTACCTGTATCTGTACATGTTCTTTGTTAACTTTATCCTGTTAAAATTGAACTAGGCAAAGCCCCTGCTATGTATAATCTCATTTCCCAGAAGAAAAGGATATATTTAGTTATCTTCTCCTTTGTGTATAACAACTCCCTGTCTGCTTTCCCCTATATAGCCTTCTTTAAATATCCTTCACTTTTTTCCAGATAAAAAAAAATCAGATTTCCTTATGCAATTATAACTCTTTCTTATTAACTCATATGTATTAAAATATTAGGCACATGGTTTGGTTAGAAGTATATAGATTGACCACAACAAGGATCCATGATTGTTTTTCTGTTGAATAAGGAAAGGTAAATTGGAAAAGAGCTGGTGTTCATACTTCATACCTGTTTTCAGACTACTTAGAAATACAGACAATGGCTGCCTGTTAGAAACAAAGTATTAAGAATAAGTTTGTGGAAGAAAAATGCTGAGTTCTTTGTCTGTCAAAATTACTGAAGTTTGAGAGATTTTTACTTGTCAACAATGATTCAGATAATCCAGATTTTATTTGATAAAATATTTCTTTTGCTATTGATATTTTTTGCTTCCTCTGAAACTGTTATAGTATTGTTTTAAATAAAATTTAATGTAGACAGTAAGTTCTTCTTACAATAGCAGCTACTATTTGTATCAGTTCTCAGAGTCTATGTGAAAATGTATTTTAATGAATATATATATATTTTTTAAAAGCTACCTACCATTGATACAGAGAACATTTGAAACATTTAAAGATAGATAACTATTTGAATCATAGTTTTCTGTAATATTTAAACATTTTCTTTCTTATGCTAGAAACATTTTTCACTGAAGACAAATAAGCTTTGAAAAAATATGTGTTATATCATGTTTTGCATACTTCACACCTTCCTACAACATTTATCTTTATCAAAATTTTCATATGCAAAATATCAGACTATGTCAAAGTACCTTTTTTATAAACACTCATTAACTAAATATTTCCCATGTGCCGCATTTTTATATTTGGGTCCATATAGTTTTTCAACCCATTTCTTCCTGAGGCCTGCTGTCTACCAAAATCAGGGGAACTCCAGGGAATATCTGTTGTTTTTGCTGTCTGGAATTCTCAGAGAAAAAGTCCTACTTTTCTCCTCACTCTGCTTTGCATCTGTTCAAATTGATTTCATCTCACAGGTTGGCATCACCTAAACCTGGAAATGTGAGCTCTGTCTCCCAGACCACAGAGATGGTTAGGTGAGGGGCACTGAAGGAAAATTAAGCTCATGAGATGAAGCATATTTTGCTCTAATTTCTGGAGAAGATATTTCTTCCTCGCCTATGAGACCTGAGATTGTGTAAGAGATGGAGCTTATGTAATCATCTTATAACTGCTTGGAACCTAAGACACAAAAGCAAGCCAAGAAATGACAAAGAATGAACTGTGTTCTATAACATTGCTTGAATCCTGAAATAAGACCTTCAGTTAGACTTTCTCAGTACAGGATTCAATAAATTTAATTTTTATGTAAGTCAATTTTAATTGGGATTCTGTCATTTACAATATTAAGGATCTTGCCTAAAATGGAAAAAATACTCTCTTAGCCTAAAAAGGTATAGGATATCTGCCAACAAATACATCTGTTTCAGATTATACATGTAACAGAAAGATATCCTATGATGTGTGGATGTAGGACCATGAGTTTCGAGGAAAACACTGGGTCTCTCAACAGAATAGAGGTCTAGAGCTGATATTAAAACAATGAGAATCCTTGGTAGTAGAAAATGTGAAATCTGGAGGCACAATAAATCCTAAGAACCAGAAATAAATACTAAGGTAACACACAGAGAGGTATCTTTCTACAATTTGCAAACTGACTCAGAGTGATATTAAGGGCATCTCACAATTTGGCAATAACATGGTATGTGCAGTGACATGACATGACTTGTATGTGACAGGAGTGTTGAATATTGAAGTGAAATGAGGCGAGAAGGCTAGAAACTCCTGCCAAAGGATCCAGGTACTCTGAAGTATGTGTCAAGATGGACCATTTCGCATCTCACATGTACCCATGGTGATACCTCTTTGGTAGGGTACATTCAGAGAAGCCAGTAGAAGGTTTTGAATAAAATCAATCTCAGAGAAAAGGAAAAATAGACGACGAGTATATGCAAATGAAGAAATTATAAACTGATAAGGCAAGGCAATACAAATCAGCTTTCCATAGACAGCTGACCTAAAACCATAAAACTAGATGTCCAGGTGGAGCAGAAATTCCCTGCTTTGTAATTTACTGTTGTCAAGTGAGTTCTTTGTCTACTATTCAGAGAGAGTAGTAAGACTGAAGGGCAGGACCCAGTACAGCAGTTTTCAGTCACATCTCTGCAGTCTTCTTGGGACTCTGTACAAAAACAGGAAAAAGATGACATTTTAACACATCAAGGAGACAACATGAGAGTTGGAACATTTTGAGCTGTAAGAAAACCTAGGGCCAGGGCTATATTGCTCAGCAGTACAAAGTGCCTGCCTAGGAGGCACAAGGTCCCAAGTTTGATTCCTGGTACCAAAAACAAAACAAAACAAAACACCTAGATCATATTGTGTTCACTGCACTTTGAGTGCAGTCCATGGTCAGAGCCATGTCCATCATGCCTCCTCCCACCATCTCCAATCTGAAATGGAACTAGAGGGACCCAAGAGACTGGAAACAGAGTAGAAAGCAGAGCGCCTAAAGGAGAGGCGCTTTCCACAGGACAAGAAATTGAAGTGGATTCAAAGTTAAGGGAAAGGGAAGGAAACAGCAAAGTGCCACGCCAAGAAACAGCCTTTGCTTAATGACACCATACAGCCAAGTGGCCTTAATGGTAGCAATTTAATGCCCTAGGTTCTCTGGAACAGAGGTCCTGGAGGGAGTGGATGTACAGGACTATTTAATGGTACAGAAAAACACTACCGAATCTCCAATGCTCTGTGGACCTTTTTGGGAGTGATTCACTTTTGGATCTAAAAAGAGACCACATGTGGAGTGAAGGCTGTGAGGGTCCCCAAAGCCTGGCCCCACAGAGACGCCTTGAGCTGCAAAGGGCCAGATACTGATTGGACCCAGTGGCCGACTGATCAGGAGCTGTGCCCAGGCCTCCAAAGCTGAGCTGTTCTGCGTAGCACCCGGCACCTGCTCACCGTGCACGCAAGCTGTGGATGGGAAGGAGGTCTGCAGCCAGCCTGAGCGCGCCCTGTGTGGGCAGTGCGTGTGCTCCTGCTGGTGCTGCGGCGCCATGGCCTGTGCCCTGCGTGGCGTTGTGGACTGTAGCAATGTGTGCGAGAAGGCCCTGTGTAACAGCTGCGCCATGTTCAAAACCCGAGGCCACGTGTCTGTGAGGAGCTTGTGTATGTGTGTTTTGTACTTTGAAAACAGAGGTGCATGAAGCCCTTTATATTTGCAAAGAAAAAATAAAGTAAAATAAAAAAGATATCTTTTTTCTTGCCAATTTCAAAATTCCCCAAGATTCATTTCCAGCTGTTGACTCTCCTTACCTAACATATAACGTATTATTCTTCATTTTGATGTTATAAACAAATGAGTCTCTCTACTTCCATTGCTACTATTCAACCTATACTATCAGTTTCTCAAAGCAAGCAGTATTTTCCATATGACTTGCATTGTGCTAGAGAACCATGTCATATGTAGGTGGAGAGTCAATAAAGGCTCTTGTGTTAATTTTGATAAAGAATGATGCACAACTTAAAACTCCCTTTTAACTCAGAAAAATAATGATGCTGCTAAAAAGGAATAAGGAATAAGAATTGGTTTGATAAAAATAGTATAAAATATAATTTCATTTTCATTTTCCTGAATAAAAATTTATCATGAAATAAATTCTAGTGTAAATCAGGTATGCTCAGGACTTAGTGAAGCAAGCTACCCTAAATAGATTGTGTTTCAAATATTAGTTAGGACATGTTATAAGATACTGAAAAGGGGCTTATATGTGTGCAACAAGGTCACCATGAGTAAGTTTTACCCCAAACTTATTAAATCCTTGGTGAAATGAGATAGAAAAAATGAAACTAGATTACATATTAGCCCGTGGGATAGGACTGTTCATGATGTTTAGATGATGCTTTTTAAAACCAAATAACCCTGACTCTAATAAATACAATGAAGTCTTGCTTTCATGTTGGATTGTGTTGTTAGGACCATGAGACCATAAAATCGAAAGTAGATGAGATTTCTCCTGAAGGAAAAAGCTCACTGTGATTCAGGTTCCAGAAAGAAATCAAGATGCGAGGCCTTACATTCGAGTGGTGCAAAAGCTTTCTTTTCTTTCCAAAATTGAAGTAAGATTTAGTCTGATTGCAAAGTATGGAAATTCTGGGGAATTTCAATGTGGAGTCTCAGATACTTTTGTCCAAATGAAAAACAATGTGCCATGAGGCAGAAAAAAAGAGCTCCAGAATTCCATGAAGTCCACACTGCTGAGAATCAGTTTCTGTGTTTTCCTCTTCTGAAAGCTGCCTGGTTCCCTGGACCTGTTGACATGGAGCCTTGGAAGCTGTGGCCCAGCCTCAGCTGCGCTTTGCTGGTTTGGCATCCCTCAAACGCAAGCTGCCCATGCATGTGATACACCAACAGATGTCTGAGTGATACAGCAGAGGGTTTCCTGTGTGGCCAGAATGGAGAGAGCAGCAAGCAGCCCAGGAGACAAGCTGTGTGTCCAAAAGGTGGACCCTTTATGATCACCCACAAAGCAGCAGCCTCGGGTTCGCAGAACAGAGATACTAAGCAGAGAAGTCACTTCACTGTGAGCACATAAAAGGCAGTGCTCTGGAAAAGGCCTCTGAGATCACGGACACCCTAAGGAAGATGGATTGCCAATAAGTAGGCCAGCGAGAGTTCAACCAATCATAATCCGGGTATCAATTATTATTTGTTAACTACAGACTAGCAAGGAGAAATTAAGTGTAATAATTTTTTCAGTTATTTTCTACCCCTTTCCAAATGTCACTGGGGCTGTATCCTTATTACCTCAAATCCCTCTACTTAGTGCCATCTTAACCGATGAAGCTATTGTCTTAGTTTAAGCCAATGATATCTCTTGATCAAATTACCACAGCCATCACCTGAATGGAATCTCTGCCCATCTTATGTAAAGTAGACAAATTATCTTCATAAGATGTGAATCTAATTAGATAAAAGTGTTTTTCTTTTAATTGCTTGCTGCTGGCTCTGTATTGTGCATGTTATATTGCACAGGTATATGCATATATAAACAGCAAGCCCTAACTAATTTGCTTGCTGAATATATAGGCCGACATTTAAGGAGCCTGCATTTACCTCAGTTAGCCTTCAAACTACCATAATGCCATTAATATTCAATGCTCTTTCAAGCTTCCAACTTTTTGCATATGTTATACCCTCTATGTAAGATATTCCATTCAGCTTCTACTTCTTACCAGACAGGTGCTGTGCCACTGAGTTATATCCTCAGCCTCACCATCTTCTTCTAAAATATTTTTTTCTTTTCTTATTAAATTTCTTTTAATAGTTTACCTCTCATAAAAGTTATCTATGATTCTTTCTCACTACTATATATGCTAAAATGAGGCAAGTCTTCCCAGTAGGGATATTTATAAAATGTCGGAATTTCTAATTATTTTATAAGTAAAAGAACTGTTTCTCTTTCACTGCTGCATCTCAAGCTTTTAATAACAAATCAAACACAGGATAGGTACTGAAAATGTTAGTTGAATACATTAATAACTTTCCAATATTCATGCAACTATTCTGGGAGTTAGAAGCAATTACCATCCCATTTGTATATCCAGGAAAACTGAGAATAAGAAACATTACATGCACTTTCGAATGTAGCACAGATAGCTGAGGACACAGCCAAGAATCAAAATTGGATCCTTTCATTGCAAATCCGGTACATCCTCTGCTATATCGCCTTGTTACATAGTTTTGTAGATGATGTGGTATAGCATTTGTCTACAAAAACATCCTATTGCTAGAATGCTGCAAGGCTATAGTATAGATATGAAAAGTCAATATTACAGAGGTGCTCTTACGTAAGAATACGTATTTAAATAGAATATGTCTGTCCAAATGGTTCCATACTTTAGTGTAGATCACAATTATGTGGGGAATTTGTTAATACAGATCATTAAATTGGTAAAGGAGGCTAAGGATGAGCCTATACTACTACAATTCTACAGCTCTATTCTGGAAAACCTGTGAAAGAGCTTCTCTCTATGTTTCCTTTCCAATCTCTGTTTTACAATTAAATTTACTTTTTAATTGTCCTTGTAGAATACACAAGTGATAAGGAAATTCTGAATCAACCAGATACTCAGAAAATAGGGCCAAACAAGGTTCAAATCTAGTACTGGCAAGAACCACTCTTGCTTCTGCCAAATTTATTCTGGCAAGCCAAAGATCCTGGGAATGTGGGAACCACAAACAAGACCACAGTGGCTGCACTCCAGGGTTTGTTTCATTCACTGGACATCTTGAATTCTAAATTTCCAAATATCTGTTGGGTGGAAATGTTCCACCCACACAAAGGCATGAATGAGTTTTAAATATTGGAGAAACTCAGAACTGGAAAACTAATAACCTTTATGCTAACCACAGATGCCTCAAAATTATATTTACCAAAGAAATGAGTGGACAATGCTTCACCTCACTAGATATCTCAATTTAGAACCACAGTTCTGTTTTATTTCATCTTTTAGCTTAAAAATTCATATTTCAAATGTTTGTTTGTTTCACCGGTTTTGTTTTCTTCCATGCATCTGTTCATTTGTTTAAGTAAAATCATCTACTTTTGCTTCTGTTTTCCTATTTATAATATCACATCTGCTTACCATATTTATTCTTAATTAATTTATGATAAATTACAATTTCTGCCTAACCCTTTAATTTACACTTTGGAGTTAATTTGTATTTATCAATAGATAAAGTTCTGTCCTTCCTCTTTGCAGAGATTCTAGGGCTTCCAAGAACTTAGGTGTAGAGGGCTGTTTGTTTGTAAGGTAAGGATGTCTCTTATTTTAGGCTTATATCCACAATTGATAAATGTATATTATTTATCCTGTGCTTAACCCTTATATAACCCTTCATTGTAATTTTTTCATTTAGTATTGATAATATATTGAGCTGATATATGAATCCCAGCTTGTGAGACTATTCTAATGGAATCCAATAAAATTCTATTAAAAGTTAATAAAAGCACTTAGTAGATAAATGTCTACAGAGTGTTTCACCACACAACAGCAGAATAGCTATTCCTCTCAGCTTCACATGGGACAGACTGCAAAATAGAACACATGCTAGCCCATAAATAAAAATTATCCCATGTGTATTATGTGACCATGATGCAATAAAAATGAAAATCAGTGGCAAAAGAAACAACAATTAAAAAAAAACCTATATGAACACCTGGAATTTAAGTAACACCCTCCTGAACAATCAATGAGTCACACATGAAATTGAGAAGAAATTAAACAGTATCTGCAATTAAATGATAATGCTGATATAACATATCAGAACTTACAGGATGCAGTGGAAGCAGCCCTAAAAGGAAAATTTATGATAGTGAACTCTTACATCAGGAAAACAGAATGAGCCCAAATAAATGACTTAATGGTGAATCTCAAACTTCTCAAAAAATGTAGAACAAATCAAACCTATCACTCATATGTGGAAGAATATTATGAACATAAGAGCAGAAACTGTGCAATCAAAGTGAAGAAAACAATAAAAGAAATCAATAAATTTAAGAGTTAGTTCTTTGAAAGATTTTTTTAACCTTTCTTTTTTTTTTTTTTTTTTTCTTTTTTGAGACAGGGTCTTGCTATGCAGTTCAGGCTGGCCTTGAGCTCACTTGCTAGCCCAGGCTAGTCTGGAATGCTCAAGGATCCTCCTGCCTCAGCCTAGAAATACTGGCTCAATACTAAATGAGTGCTGGGATTACAGGCATGCACCACCATGTCCAGCTGAAAGATAAAACATAATTGATAAACCATTAGCCAAACTTGTCAAAAAGAGGAAAGAAAAGACTCAAATTCATGCAATTAGGAATGAAAAAGATAAATCACAATGTATTCTGTGGAAATCAAGACCAATCACCTTAATAAACATAGATGTAAAAATCCTCAATAAGATATTTGCAAATGGAATGCAGCAAATAATGAAGAAGATTATTTTCCATAACCAATTTCTCTTATGGGTTCATGGATGGTTCAAAATATGCAAATCAATAAATGCAATACACCATATCAACAGAGCCAAAGACAAAAATTACATGATCATCTCAATAGATGCATAAAAAGCATTTGACAAAGTCTAACACTCATTCATGACAGAAAAAAAAAAACTACAGAAAATTAGAATAGATGACCTTTATCTCAATCTGAAAAATGCCATCTATGACAAAGTGTCAACATCATACTAAATGACCAAAAACTGAAATTAGAAAAACAACATCTTTCATAATAGCATCAAAAAAGTGAAATGCTTAAGAATCAATCTACCAAAAGAAGGAAAAGATCTATACATTGACAATTATGGTACCCTGAAAACAAGATATTGAAAAGAATGTCAGAAAATGGAAAGATATCCCTTGCTTATAGGTAGGAAGAACCCACATAGTGAAAATGGCCATACTCCCAAAATTATTATACAAATTTAATGTAATCCAATCAAAATACCACTAGCTACCTTACAGAACTAGACAAAACATTCCTAAAATTCATTTGGAAGCAGAAGAGGCCTAGAATAGCAGGAAAAAAAAAGAAAGAAAGAAAGAAAGAAAGAAAATCCGAGATAACAAATGAAAAGTAGGGAGCATCACAATCCCCAACTTGATTTTTGCTTCTCTTTTTTTTTTTTTTGTGGGGTACCAGGAATTGAACTCAGGACCTTGCACTTGCCAGGCAGGCACTTATGCCACAGAACTATATCCTCAGCCCAATCCCCAACTTGAAATTAAACTATGAAGCTACTGTGATAAAAACAGTATGGTACTGGCAAAAAATAGCAGACCTGAGCATCAGTGAAACAGATTAGAAGATGCAGAAATAACTCCAAACATACTCAGCAACCTTATCAAAGGAGCCAAGCACATTCACTAGAAGAAAGAGAGCCTCTTTAACAAATAGTGCTGTAGACTCCATTTTCTGTCAAAGACATGCATATCATGTCTCTGACCATATACTAAACTAAAATTGAAGTGGATCAAAGAGCTAAATATTAAAACAGAAACACTAAATCTACTGGAGGAGAATGTACAGGACACTTGAAAACATAGCTAGGCAAAGATTTCATGAGCAAAACCCTGATGAGAAAATACTGAAAAAATAGAAATACTAAAAAAAAAATTCCAAATGGGATCCCACCCTATTAAAAAGCTTTTGCACAGCAAAAGAAATCACCAACACAGTGAAAAGATGACCCACAGAGTGGGAAAAAATTTTAGCCACTTTTCCCTCAGACAAAGGATGAACACCTAGAACATATAAAAAAAGTGAAAAGCATCAAACCCTCCCCAAATTTAAAAACTCAATCCAGAAATGGACATCTGAGGTGAATATACACTTCTCAGTGGAAGAAATACAAATGACAAAAAAAATATGAAAAAAATGTTCAACGTCACTAATCAGTCAAGCATGCATATTAAAGCAATCCTGAGATTCATCTGACCCCAGAAAGAATAGTTATTATTAAGAAATCAACCAGTAACAAATGCTTGCAGGACTATGGGGAAAAAGGAAACTTCTCCACTGTTAGTGCAAACACTGTAGAAATCAGTGTGGAGATTCTTCAAAATTCTAGGAGTAGAGGTCTCATTTGAACCAGGTATTCTCTTCCTGCGTATCTTCCTGGAAGAGTTTAAAAAATCATACATTAGCAATATTACATTAGCATACCCATACATTAGCATACCCATACATTAGCATACCCATACATTAGCATACCCATTTTTATAGCAGCACAGTTTGTAATAGCTCACTCTTGGAAACAACCCAAATGCCCATCGAAGGAATGAATAAAAAAGATGTGGGCTTTTAAAACAATGGAATACTACTCAGACACTTGAGATCTTTCTGGGTAAATGGATATACCATGAGACTATATTGTTAAGTGAAATAAGTCAGATGCACATGTGTAAATATCACATCAGTTCTGTAGTGTAAGACACCAAATGTATAAATAAGGACCAAAGTATATTAAATGTATTGTGAAGTAGAAATAAATTGTTCAAAAGAAAACAAGGAGGAAAAGAGAAAGGAAAGAAATGAAAAGAAAAAGAGGGTCCATACTCTTAAGTGAAATAAATCGCACACACATGTTTAAATGTCACATTGTTTCTCTGGTGTGAGAAATTGAAAGGATCGGTAAGGACCAAAACATATACTAGATACTGGGAAATAGGGAGAAAATATTCAAATAGGGAGGAGAACAAGGGGTGTGGGAGAGGGAAAGGAAAGAAGAGAAAATAAAAAAGAATAGAAGAGAGAAAATGGAAACAAAGCTGTTGTAAACAAGGAAGGGTAGAAGGTTTGAAGGGAAGGGCAGGGATAGGTAAAAAAGAAGAATCACGATACATCATATACAGGGACAAACTCCCTCTGATGAATGTGACCGTTGTGTACATCTAACATGTACCAATAAAATTAATCAAAAAAAAGTTAATAGAACTAAAAAAAAAAAAAATACCATCAAATATTTCCCAAAGTAGCCCTTGACAATGTCTTTCATGACGAATGTTCAAGTCAACAATTTAAAGTCAGCAAAAACGTCCTTCTGTAGATGTCTTTCTCACTGAACCATCTCATGGTCTCCCCACAGTATGATCCATCTTTCCCTCTGCCAGTGTGCTGCCCTGCACGGAACTCCACCTGGGTGGCTTCTCAGAGGGACAGCCTCAGGCCTCTGCTGGTTTCCTAGGCATTATCTACGGAGGGCCTCCAGTTCTCTTCTTGATCTAATCTGTGGTTATCATACTTCCAAATGGGGTCATCAGAAGAGTTTCCAGTTGTGACTTCCTACTCTAAAACACCTGTTTTCTTCCCCAGAGTCTTTAAATTTCTAATGCCCTTGAGATAATATACTCAGGAGGGGTGCAATTTTTTAGTGCACCTAGAGGATTTAATATACAGAATGCCAGGCTTTACCATCAGAGATTCTGACACTGTCCCAGGTTGGGACCTGAACATGTGCAGTGCTCACAGTGATAGTGATGTTGCCAGGTGCAAACTCAACTTTTGAGAAGAGCTGTTGCAATAGAAGTATGCACCATGGGGCTGAGGACGTAGCTCAGTGGCACAGCACCTGCCTGGCAAGTGTAAGTTTGTGAGTTTGATTCCCCGTACCAAAAAATAATAATAATAATAGAAATACCCACCATAGATCAAACTTTGCAACTGCATTATTTGCTAGCTGTGTGACAGTAAACAAAAGACAGTGTCTGAAATTCTCACTGACTTCACTAATAAACATTAAAAATGACAAGCAACACCACATAAGGTTGTTGTGGGGATTCAATAAAAATGGAAACACTCACACCACATGCACTCTCACATGGCATTAACTATGAC
The DNA here is from genome assembly GCF_000276665.1 of Chinchilla lanigera. Lineage (NCBI taxonomy): Eukaryota > Metazoa > Chordata > Mammalia > Rodentia > Chinchillidae > Chinchilla > Chinchilla lanigera. Next base: position 9,719,115 of record NW_004955447.1, read on the forward strand.
TGAAGAATGAGCTCTATTAATGTCTAGTCTTTCTGACCCCCTTTTCCTGGCTGAAGCATTCAACATGAAGAAGCTCAGTGGGGCTCTTCACAGAGCATTTGCTCCCCTTCCACTGTGGACTGCAACAAACCTAGCATGACTGACTCAACACCAAGATAGGCTCTCATCCTCTGAGACACAGAATTAGTTGTTCTTCAAAAAGAAATACTGATCATTTCTCTAAGAGTTGTCAAAGGGCTCCAGCTACCTCACCATTACTCTCATTAACTTCTCTGTGAAAAAACCAAATGGCAGAAGGGTTCCAAGGGACAGGTACCCATCAATGACTGTAACTCAGTTGAAGGTCACTTGTTTAAAAGTCCCCAAACGTCCTATCTTTACAAACCTTCCTAAGTTATCCAAAATGAACTTCAGCAGGAGAAAACCTGGCTGTGTTCCTTCTGAGCAAAGGGAAATGAAGGTAAGTCTGTCTGCTAGTTTGTTTTGTTTTGTTTTTTCTCTTTTGAGAGTAGTTTTATCTTAAATCAAATAAATATACACTAACCAATAGAAATTGTGTTTTCTTCAAAGCTTTCTTTGGGGTGTCAAATTTGCACTGTCAGTTGTAATCTGATTGCCTATTGGCTGTGAACATGGAATACTTGGCAAATAGAAACTGGGAGCAGTATGCCAGCGAGGACAAAATAGGAGGAGGACCTAAAATCTTCCCTTTCTTACTGAGCACTCACTTTGTTCAAGCTTTATTAAGTTGAAGCACTTCACACATCCTCTTATTTGCTGTAATAATCCCGTCATAAAACAAGGTGTTCCACACCCACTTTATGTATTCTAAAATTGAGGATTTGAGAAGAGGTAAAGAAAGCTAGCTAGTGGCAGGATCAGGTTTGAAGCTTGTCTTTCTAAAGTTTGTTTCTTAATCATCACACCGGGGGCTGGGGATTTAGCTCAGAGGCACAGCACCTGCCTGGCAAGTGCAAGGTCGTGAGTTCGATTCCCAGTACCGGAAAAAAACAAACAAACAAACAAACAAAAATCATCACACCAAATTCCCTGTCATTAGCACCGAGAAAGAACCCCTAAGAATCCCTTATTCCTAAGGGTTCAGAAGGGAATATTCAAAGATGAATGAAGCATACATGCAAATGTGGCAAATCTCAACAACTGCTGAATCTAGACCAGTAGTGTCTCATGTTTGTTGTACTATTCTTTTCTGTATTCACTATTTTGCAGACTGCATGCACTATTCTGTTGCACTGAGGGTTTTTTTGTTTTTGTTTTTCAGTCATATTATTTTTTTTCATAATCAAAATTATAGGAACAAGAAACATTCACCAAACTTCAAAAAACATTGTCATTGGGGAAAGTTCAGAATATGGATCAAAAAAAAAAAAAAAAAAAACAAATAATGCAAACAGCATTCCAAAGGAGAATTTGCTGAAGAAATTGATATTATTTGTATTAATGTCTTGGTGCAAGTCTTTCCTTAATTCCATTAGCTGTGATATTGGGGCCCATGTCTGTGTAAAGCTGTGGAACTTTGAGTGTCCACAGATCTTCCTGTACTTTCTTTAGGCACCTGAAATCATCATGGAAGTTCTCTTATTCATTTCAGTGGCAACAACCTAGCACTCCTAAGACAATCCCCAGAGATATAGTGCCTCCTCATACTGTTTTTCTGTCTCCCACCCCACTCCTTTTAAGTGTGGTTTTGGCTTTGTAATATTCATGTTTGCACCACATTGTATTTGAGAATATAACAATTTTTTTTCTCAATTCTGGCATCCGTTTGTAGAAAGAACGTTGCCTCTAAAATGTAAAACAAGGTTTAAAAAATTAAATAATATTTATTTAACACAATTTGAGTCACATTTTTAATATGATAAGCAAGTTAAAGTGTATCTTTTAAAAAATCACATAATACCCTTACACTGCGCAACTACATATTTCTGAAGATCCTAAATTTATACAGCCAATATTATAATCTATTTAAATGAATGTGAAAAACATCACCCAGAAGGTTTGTACCATAATGATTCAATTTAACACCAAAAATCAGGCCTGTCTCTTTCCATATCTATCAACAACATATTTTACATGTAATTCATTCACAAAATATAATAATTCACTAGAAAATTTTTAACACCACTAATCATCCTGCAGGCTGCAGGCCCAGTCATATAATTAGAGCCAGAATTTTCTGGTTACAAAAGTGTTTAGAGTAAGCCAAAGAAATTCAGAATTTCTGAAGGTAACACCCAGTTATTACGTTTGTGAGTTAGTCCTACAAGATCAGTACAGTGAGGGAAGAGAAAGTGTGAGCTTCAGACATGGGCTATTTATTTTCAATTTTTTTGTATGCAATTTGGGTAAATTCCCCGACCACTTTAACCCTCACATTGTGCGTTATGAAATGACAATAATGATAGCAACTCTAACACACTACTGTTGCAGAAATAAAATTTTTAAAATTCATGTAGAATGTAAGACACAGGGCCTGTTGACAACTAAGCACTTAATCCATGCTGCATATGATCATCATGATTATTATTTCCATGCAGTAGTACCAAACTCAGGTCCGAAACTAACCTCGTCCTAATCTCTAAATTTGCTCTTTCTTTTCTATTCTTGATTCTTGTTTAATGAGTGGATTGTGGTCTTGTTAAATAAGAAAATGAGAAATCTCATTTTTTGTTGGTGGTGCGGGTGGGTTTTCTTGGTTGTGTTTTGTCTTCGTTTGTTTGTTTGTGATGGGGTGCTGCTATGTTACCTTTATACCTGTTATTTAACTGTAACGTCTTCTTCGGATTACACTGCATCCGTGATTTCTCACTAGTAGCGCTGTGATTTGTCTTCTCTCCTGCATGTCCTCAGATCCACGCCCTTATCGTTCCCCACCCAATGACTGCAAAAGCTCCTTTCTTCCAATCTTACCCTGTCTCATCTATCACCCCATAAGGTTTCCAAATAACAACTCTTAATTATCATTTTACTTTCTTTTTTAGAAGTATGTAATAATTTCTTATGGGTTTTCAGGTTACTGCTCAAACTTGACAAATCACATGTGTATGATCATCTCTAAGCCTTTCTAAAATCCCTATTACTTTTCTATGTGTAGGAAATAAACTTTGGCTCTTAAAGCTTATTATCTCACTGTTTCTATGGGTTGGGAACTTCAGGGATTTACCTGAAGACTCTGCTTCAGAATTCTGTGCTAAGGCCACAATGTAGGTATCAGCCAGGGCTACAGTCTTATCTGAAGACCAGTATGGAAGATAGTCTGCTTGAAGCTCCTTTACAGGGCGGAAGTTAGTTTCCGGGAGTGCCCACATTCTTCAGTGGGGATGTGCCACCGGTCTCTTTTTGATCCTAGCATGGTGGGTTTCTCTGAAGAGCTGCTAGCAATCTGGAAGCTTGCTTCCCTAGAGCTAGCAACACAGGAAGACAGGCAGAGAGAGCAAAGAAATAGTGAGACAGAAATCAGCACTTTTGAAACTTAATCTCAGAGGTGAAATCCCTTTGCATCAGTCACAAACTACTCATTAGAGGTGAATCGCTAACTGTAAGTCATACTCAAAGAGTGAGCCGAGATGTGGGAAGGGCACAAAAGCCGGAACACCAGGATTCAGGAATCCCTGGGGACCTTCTCGGATGCTGCATTGCAAGCCCTTTATATTGGTAGTAAAACAGGCATTTATTCTCAAAACAAAGTGGGTGAAAAAAGCAACACGAGAAGACAAAAAATTGAGCAAGCAAAGGGATGAATGATATATTGCTTAAACACCTCATAGAAAAGTAAAACCCAAGTTCTTAAGAGACTAAGCCAGACAGAGGCTAATCGATTCACAATTCAAAACTTACTTCCAAAACCTAATAGTGAGTGTACTTGAAAATGAGGGAGAAGCGAGTAAAGAGGAAGCAGGAGTTCAAAAAGCAAAGCACATAATGCAGGTCTCAGAAGAGGCTTTTCAAGATGACAGAGTGTGACACAAGCTGAAGAACAGACAGTTCGAACTGGAGCTGAGTTGCCCCTTGTAGAGGACAGCATGTGCTAAGAGTGTGGGCTGCAAGAGGAAAATTAAACAGAGAGGCTATCTGACATATTTGATCCTATCCAGGAAAGATTTTCAATTTCACCATAGCTTTGAGGACTAGATAATTGCTAGGGTGGGCACAAAGCTAAGAAAATGAAAAAAAATAAAAAGAATACAAAGAAACACAAAGTTCATTGATTATTTAAAAAGCCATATATAAAATAAAGGAGGTGTAATGATAGTGCACAAATCTCAGCTGTAAAAATCTATTCACAGGTTTTGAAGTGAATATTTTACCAAGTTTATTGTAACAATAGGAGGTAAAGTGTGCGTGTGTGTTTATGTATGTGTGTGTGGAGAGAGAGGGAAGTAAGTGCCTTGCTTTATAAGATATGGAATATCTTATATTCCATACCTGCATAGGGTAAGGATAGTCTCCAATAAATTATATTTATAAGATATCTATGTGCAATTTTAACACATATTAAGAACTGTACAGACACATTGGTCAAACCCTCCTGAAATCCATTGTTAAATCTAATCCCAGGGACTGTATACTCAGTGGAAATTCTCAAAAGCAAAGTTAATTTAAAATAAATCCCAACACAAGGTAATTATTCTGAGATATTTTTTCCTTATTTTAAAAAATGTATTATTAGATGCGACATATTATACTTGCAAATTTATATAGATTTTAACAGGAAATCCAAATGGAATTAGAAAATCACTGATGATGATATAGTTCTGCTAGTTCTTAACTTACTGGCTTCCACTGGCTTCTTATAGAAAAATTCCCAAGCTTTAGTTTAAAAATGTATTATGACTTCAGGCAAATTACTTAAGTCTTTAAGTCTTTATTTCTGTAAGAGTAGAGGAATGCATATTTCCCATATTTGAGATGCATATCTCTAATGTGGGAAAATATGTCAAATATGAAAAAAACAAAATATATAAATTTTAAAAATGAACTAGCTCTTATATTCCATACCTGCATAGTGTAAGGATAGTCTCTAATAATTTGCAATATATTTCAAAATAGCTAGACAAATCCAAAGCTTTCCAACACATGTGGATAATAAATGTTTGATGATGTGGAAATGCTAACTACATTTATTTGGTCATTATACATGGAATATATGTATCCAATTATCATAGCATATTCCACAAATCTGTACAAATATTATGTGATAATTAAAAACTTTCTAAATGTAAACCAATTGCAAAAGGAGGGAAGAAAGAAAGGCAGGAAGGTAGCAAGGAAGGAAGGAAGGAAGGAAGGAAAGGAGGGAACAAGGGAGGGAGGGAGAGAAGGAAAGTAAAAGAAAGAAATATGGAGGTTAATTCAAAAGAACTAAAGGGAAGGGGTCTAGGAGGAAGTAAGGCCCAACTATCATATTTTTACAACCTTTATAATATAAATTCTCTTTTTAAAATGTGATATATGTATTACTCCGATCAAGCAATACTAAAATTTTAATATATCCTTTATAAATAAATGTATTATAGAAAAGATTGCTTTTAATAATACCTTCAGCTTCATCTGTAGTCTTCAAAACTGGAAGTCAGTTATAAGCAGTGTATTAAAATTAGCCCCTGCTTCCCCAGGCCATTTTGTTCCTGAGCTGCTTTCTCTTCTTTCTACGCAGTCTTCTCTGTCTGACTCCTGCTCCCTTGATCAGGAGCAGCTTAGACTTTCCTTATTTTGACCTATGAACTGGGTGCTGGCCTTGTCAGCCCCGTGTCCTGGACACACATTACAACAGGACTGGTTCTCACACTGTTGTGCATCACTTCAACTTTTATCTGCATCTTTCCACCTCTCTCAGAAAATGTTGGCAATATTGTTGGCTGTCTGGTTTATGCCTCGTTAAAATTCCTTTATGAAATGACTTGTTCAGTATTTTCAATGATACTTGGTGATGTGCCTTTAAAAGTCTGATGTTCACATTTAAAGTAATTGTTAAAAACTATGTTATGTATAGTTATTGTAATGTATTAGACAGGAGTATGAATTCTAGAGCTTGATTTTCTTCATGCAAATTCATACTTCATGACTCTTCTAGAAAATTATTTAAACAATTTATGTCTTACATGAAAAATTAGAATGATAAGTGAACTTTCTGAGAGAGACGTTGGATTAAATAAATATTGAAAAACACTAAAGGCAGTGCAAGGCTCATAGGTACAGGAACCTACTTTTGTTTTAACTTTACCTCCATGATCTACAGAAAACTGAGATGACATTTTACTATGATCATGTTACTAGCTCTTTGCCTAGTGTGATACTTACGACTGTCACCTTGGCTTGATTAAGAGACTGGTAGAAATGTGATTGGATCAGGGAAGCACCACACTCATCACTGCATTTATTCATTGATAAGTTCCATAGCTTAATATGTGTTCGGATGCAGGGTTTAGTTGGAAATAGGTTACTGGGGGTTTCTCTAGCTGGAATATCCTGTCTGGCACTCTTACCCTGTATTCTGCTTCCCTGTCACCACGAAGGGAGGAGTGTTGTTCCGCCACACACATCCATCATGACATTTCCTCTTTGGAATTAACTGACCATGGACTGAATCCCCTGAAGCCATGAGCTAAATTTAAACTCTCCATTTGGAGAGACAAAATGTCAGGCATTTTGTCCCACCGTGGAAAGCTGACTAACACAACTTCTTGCTTCATACATTTGGATTTTCCATATAATGTAGAGTAGTTCATAATTTCTGGAGAAGTACACCTTATTTGTGGATTGTACTGTTTATAAGTAGGAATGGCCAACCTTTTTCAATTTAACACTTTCAAATCTTGAATTCTATTTTGTCTTGTGAGGATATGCTGCTCCCTGCTTCCACCCATGCTCAAACTGGCAGTCGAACCCAGCACCTTATACTTGCGAGGCAATCTGTCTACATTAAGCTGTACCCCTAGGCTTCTCGGGGGTTGAACTTTTCTGTTTGTTTGGTTTGAGACAGGATCTTGCTGTTTCCCAGGCTGGCCTCAAACTTGTGATTTTCCTGCAACTGCCCAAACATCTGCCCCCAGCTAACATCTACTTTTAACGCTTTCCTTTTTCTTTGCTCCTCATTTTGAATGAATCTGTTGCATTCTTTACATTTCAGTTTCAGTTGCCATATTAATGCAGTTCTAATGTGTCACTTAGATGGATTTCAACTGGAGCCTGTGCAGGGAAATTACTCGTTGTATAAAGAGGTTTAAATATATTTATTGTCAAAGTTGGTGGGCTTCCATAGATTCTTATTGTACTGGTTACTTTTTCAGTTTATTTAATTTTCTCTGTGCAGGTTTTCTTGAATCTTTATTTTTGTAGTCTATATAATGAATTAGTACTTTTACTTTTATAGGAATTTGTAATATACTATTGATTTTTATTTAGATCTGCATTTGTCAAATCATTGACATTAAGAGAAAAGAATACCCAGATTCCTTGGAAATCAGAAAAATTAATAACCACTTTCAAATTTCAGTGTATGTTGCTTAGAATTTTGCTATTAAAATGTCATATATATATATAGTCTTTCTGAGACAGGGACTATGCAGTTCAGGCTGGCCTTGAGCTCACTTTTTACCCAAGTTGGTCTTGAAGTCACAATGATCCTCCTGCCTCAGCTTCCCAAGTGCTGGGATTACAGGTGTGTGCCACCACATGTGGCTTATATTATATACATTTTTCCTCTGCATTTACTTGTGGACATTTTAATGTTTCGGTTTCCAAGTAAGTTCCACTGACATCTATGTACATATTTAAATTTTATGTTATTTCAAAAAGTTGCATAACTAGCATAAGTCCTAAAGAAATATCCAATATTTTTCCATATAAATTAATGGAAGTACACAGGATAGCTCAGTGTAGAATACTGAGGTGATAAATAGGCATAAGCCTACCCATCAAAACTGTCCTTAAGGGGGCTGGGGATTTAGCTCAGCGGCAAAAGCGCCTGCCTGGCAAGCGCAAGGTCATGAGTTTGGTTCCTGGTACCGGAGAAAAACCAAAAAAAAAAAAAAAAAAAAAAAAAAAAAAAAAAAAAAAAAAAAAAACTGTCCTTAAGGAAGTCAAGAAATTATGACTGAAGCTTTCTATCATTTTCAAAATCTATCAGAATACCTTCCTCAATTTGAAGGACAGAATTTTAAGCAACATCTCTTTTTGTCTATCTTTCATAAAGGTGAGAACTCAAATCTGCTCAAATGTATAAAAGGAAAATTTAGAAAAATAAAATTGATCACAGGACTAAAGCAAGTGTAGTAATATTTCAAAGCTTTTTAATGCCCCCTTGCGTATTGAGGCACATCTAACCATAGTACATTACTTCATAAAAATAATGTTTACTCCCTTATAGTCACAGTATATGGACATGATATTTGGAAGTGTTTGACATGTGAATGGATTCATCTGCTTGTTCAGTTTTATAGGCTATTTCTTATTCTTGTCTTTTATTGATCAGACAGTAAAAATTAGATATCTATGTTCATTTGATTATCTTATGAGAAAAATCTCACAGCATATTTTAATTATATTCACTTCATGGCATGAGTAAGAAAAAAATCAGTAAATATTCAGCAAGAGAGTGGCATTATTTGTTATTTCTCATTTACCCTCACTAAATTTAATTGAAATTCTAAGTGCACACAGATGTCTAGCAAAACAATTTCCAGTGGAAAATCTACTCCAACTGTGGTGTTTTGAATTTAGCTAATCTTAAAAATTCTTTACTTTTAAATTATTGTAACAAATTGGTTGAAAAGGTGCTCTTTATGAGAGAAAATGATGTTAATTTCCTTGGTAGAATGGATATTAAATAAAAATTTTGTTTACCAGATAATGTGTTTTCAAAAATAACAATATTTAAATCATAGATGTTAGGCATGCAAATAATGAAATAACCTATTAATACTGACTAAATAATAAAATAGATGTTGATTGTAGATAATGTCTAAAAGTAATATTAGCATCATTCATAGCTACAGAACAATAGTACATCACAAAACCAACCTTGGTACGATACATAGGGCTTTTCAGATTTCATCATTCATTCCTGGTATGTTGGTATGTTTATGTGAGTGCATGTCCAAATGTCTGTATAGTTCTGTTCAATATCATCACAAGAGTAGTTTTCGGTACTTACTACAATGAAATCCATCACCATAGTGCTCCCTCAGATAACCTCAGAACTATGCCCCCCATCCCTACTTCTTCACCTCTGGCAGCCACTACTTCCTTCTCTGTCTCTATAATTATGTACTTATTACAATATATTATTAATAGTATTATTCTATGGTCAACATAGGTTATTTGAAAAAGAAAATTTCTCAAAGAACTAAAATTAGCAATTCCATTTGACCCAACTATTCTCCTTCTAGTTATCTTGCTAAAAGAGATAAAAACATCATATTAAGATGATATATGCACACCATATCCTGGAAGCAGCCTGAGTGTCCATCAATAAATGAATGGATGAAGCACATGTGAAACCTATGCACAATGGACTATGACTCAGCTACAAAAAAAAACAAGTTTGAGACATCTGTAGGAAAATGGATGTATCTGGAAAATATAATGTTAAGTGAGATAAATCAGACACACAAGCTTAAATACCATATAATATCTCTCATTTGAATAAGTGTAAATAAAGCATAAATAAAAGGCAAAGTAGAAGTTTGATAGAAGGAAACAGGGAAGTAGAACTTTTGCAAATGGGGAGGGGTCAAGGAGACAAGAAAGTTGGGAACAAGAAGGATAAAAAGATTTAAGATGTATCAGGTGCATGTGCCAATTATCCACAATGAATGTAAACACTGTATATCATAAATATGAAGCAAAATTAACAATATTAACAGCAGCAATGACAATGGGAAAAGGGACTCCAGAGACAGAGGAACGTGCAAGGGTAAAAGAAACCCAGACAGGTCATGTACATATGCCTGTTCCCTAAGATGAATGTGAGCTTCATGCTTTACCAACATGTACAACCAAAGTAAAATTAAAACGAAAAAAATACCAAGGAAATTAAAATAATAAAATTTTCAAAATCATATGTAAATATGTTAAACAAATTATTCTCAATATCTTTAATATGCTCCATATAGTTTAAATGTAAAATATGCCAGCTTATCATATTCTTAAATAGAGCATAAAAATCAGCTGATCAACTGCTGGCAAGTTCATCAGAGTTTCTCCAGTATGCGTGGACAGCGCTCCAATACAGTGCTAGCTGCAGTTCCAAAGAATGGGTTCCTAGAAGGAAAATCTAGTAGTTCAACATTGGTGGACATAGCGAGGTGAGAATTGGGGTGAGCAAAATCCTACACACTGTGTGAGCCATTGGTATCAATAAGCATTCAGTTTTCCTGACAGGAGAGCTGTTTACCCAGAAAAGCAAAATGTTTATCCAGATAAATTGGTTTACAGCAATTTCCTGAAGTAAACAGTAAAGTTATTTTTTAGTTTACTCTTGCCTTGCTGGTAAAGAATTTCCTAGGAGACACAGAAAATGGTGGCAAGTTATCATAGGTATTCAGAGTTCTCTGTCCTTCCTTCTTATGCCTGTATTGGACAATAAATCAGTATCATGATCAATCTACATCTGCACTACTCACTGCAAAGTCACTGTCACATAACAAGTTTCTGCGGGTGGTTAATTCAACCTCCATAACAGTTTATGCTTTGGGGTGTACAAATATTTGGGCACTGTGGTCATATAACACCATTTAAGACTCTGGAGATTATATATTTAAGTAATACAGTAAATGCCAAAAAAAAAAATTATGCTTATAAGAGTTTTTAATTCTCCTCTAAACCAGGAGCTGTGTTATGGGTTTTTTTTTTTTTTTTGACACCTCCCCCAAGGCCTCACCTACTCATAAGTGAGGCTTTCCAGAGGTGGCTGGATCTAGGGTATGTGAATATGGATTAAGGGTGTGTGGTATCTGGATTAGTTCCATAGCTGGATTAACATTCTGAGTATGGCTGAATAGATTTACTGAAGAGGGAAGAATCACCCGGGTATGGGTGGCACCAATCAATAAGGATATAGAGAAGGCTGGCTCATCGGTTTGTGTGCTCAGTTTAGGCGCTCGGTTTGTCTTACATACTTTCACTTTGCTGAGATAAAATAGCCAACACCCACACATTCTGTATTCATTTTTTTTTGACATTTGATGACATTCATTTTTTGATATTCATTTAGTGATGTACACGCAGGCTGCTTCCAGGATTTGGTTACCTTCTTCTGCCTGTTACACCATGAATTCTATCTCCTCTGTGAAGCCCCTCTGTCATGTGCCACCTGCTCTGGAGCCAGCTGACTATGGACTGAAACCTCTACACACTGTGAGTTAAATAAACCTAGAAATTGCTGCTAGAAATTGTGAGTGTTGGCTATTTTATCTCAGCAAAGCAAAAGTATGTAAGACAAGCTGAGCACCTAAACTAAACCAAGAGAAAGGATCATTTTAAAAATCAGAAAAAAAACTTAAAATGAGATGTTAGGATACTAATAGCCATATCTTAATGTATATATTTAAATAGATACAAAGCTATATTTCATATCACATATAAATTTGCATATATTATGAGTTGAAATTCATATGTTCAGATTTGACTATGTCGAAATTCTAAACCAGAAACGAGGCCATATTTGGAGATGCGCAGCTTGAAGTGGTAAGGAAGTTGACATGGGGTCATCAGGGTGGACCTTGTTCCAGCACACCCAGGGTTCCTATAGAAGCTCAGGACACAGGAAGACACAGAGGAGGCCATGAGTGTACAGGGAAAAGACCTGCAGGTCAAGAAGGGGTCCTCTCAAGAAAGGAACTCTACCAGCACAGGACGCACTCAGGATTGTGAGGAAATGAACTGACACTGTTTAACTCCTCAAGTCTGTGGTATTTTGTTGTGGCGGCTAAGCAAACCAGTACAATACATATTTATATTTTTCTTTACTTCTCAAACCAAGTATGTCACTCTCTGTCCTATGTCACTCTGTGCTCTCAGTGTCCCTGAACAGGGCCCTGTGTAGGGAACAGAGATCAATTTCTCACGGTGCTGGAGTCCAGAAAGCCACGATCAGGGCCTCGGTATCCAGGCCAAGATGAAGGCCTTTGTCTCACATCCATGGAACAAACTCAGGTTTCACAGAACAGAGCAATGGAAAAGTGCAACCTACTCCCACTGCACTTCCCAGAACAGTGAGAATCCATTTCTGAGGGTGGAAACCACACAGTCTGCACCCCTCCCACATGACCTCCCAACACTATTGTGCTGAGTTTCTTTTCCAACACATGACTTTAGGGAGCACATCCGAGTCTTGCCACTGTCTTTGTCCAAAGTAGTCATGGTTTGTTCTTTCAAACTCAGGGAAAAAATCTGTAGAGTGTCAAAAAAATACTTACTCATGCACACAAATCTACCAGATTAATAACTGTTGATGTGGATCATTTAAAGGCATTGCATATACTTTGCTCCACATCCATTCTACACAATATCTTTCAAAAAGTATAGGTGCAAACAATGATTAATGACCAATGTTTTTATCATTTTCTTCTAGAGATTGTATATGTATTGAAAGATTAAATTATTAACACAATTAGTAGTTAACCTAAAACCTTCTAAAGTTACACTCTAGCAATTAAAATTAAATGGGCAGATAAAATGTAGACAGTTGGCCTAAATACTCTAAAAGTTATTTTATGTGTTCACTTAGTTCAATAGCGCAAGATTATACCCTTAAAACAACTTATAGAAACACTGATGACTCAAATAATCCAACTAATGTAAAAATTTGGAAAGACTAACTCACAAGAAATTAGACTCAAGGTATGTACTAACTAAAACATTATGCTAATGATTTTACAGTATGGTAATACCAGAGAGAAAGCCTGGCATGGTGGTGCACACCTATAATCCTAACCCTCAGCAGGCTGAGGTAGGAGGATTGCTGTGATTTCCAGGCCAGGCTGGGCTACAAAGTGAGTTTGAGGCCAACTTGCACTCCACAGTGAGACCCTGTCTCAAAAGGACAAAAAAAAGGAAAAGAAAAAAGATCAGGGAGAAAACATAAAGGTTTTTTAAACTAATATTAAAATGCACTAACTCTTAAGAATTAGCACTATTTCTGGAGTAGCATATAAATATATTAAATGCAATTTATAAATTTATATATTCTTTTACAAAATTTTAGAGACTCCAAATCATGACAAAAATATCTAACTTTCTGCTTTTGTGAAGAACCAAAGCCATTACTCACATTAAACTTTTTTACCCGTCAGTTTTTAATGACTATATTTCACTCTTATAACTTATAGAGACTAGTAAAATTATAAAAATACAATGATATTATAATGTAACCTGCTTCACTGTAATAAAAGCACATTAGAAAATTTGAACTTATTTTAAATGTTTATTCAAACATATCTTCTTGATCATTCTTCCACCTCTTGATCATTCTCCCATAGCTCCATCCAAACAGTAAAATAAAAATCACGCTACAATATAAGATTCTAATTTATAAAATAAAAGTAATACTTTCTAATTAGGTGAAATACTCAAAACTATGATTGGGAAACCTTCCCAGTCTAGTAAAATGATATTGTATCATTTGGAACATCATGTAATTAAATACTGGAAATGAGATATTGTTGAAATGAGAACCCTGTCTAAATGAATAATCTTCACTTATACAATTCTGTGCAGTGTTCAAATGTTGGCTAGCAAAGTTTAGTCATGGAAAAAAATCTGAAATGTAATTTTTCTTATTTAATTCTCTATGCAGAATGAACCTAAGAGGAAAGAAAAATTAGCTCATTGATGTTCAGTATTGGCAAACTTTAACTGAATTACTCTAGGGAAACAAGAGTCAGTTCCACTAAAATCATCAAGTTTTAGCTCCACTCTCGAGTAAATTGTGAAGTATACTGTCTAAGTCTCTGAAGTGGGGAAGAGACAAACAGATCGGATGAGTAAGCAGTGACCTCTTGCTCTCAACTCCATCCTCTGGACAGGCTGTTTAACTGATGCTCAAGTTTGACTGGTCCTTTTACAGCTTTCTTCATTTCATTCTGCTTATAATGAGGTCAAATGACACAAACACTGGGGAACTCAGTAAATGGAAAGCTGCTGGCTCTCCTTGAGCTCAAGTAACTCCAAAGTTACATTAGGAGGATATAAAATATAAGTGATTTTTATACAAGTTTATCATCTTTTTATGTTAGGATTATAAATAGATATCAGAGCAATTTGTCCAATTTCTTCTTCACGAATTCTTAGTTCATTTTTATCCTTCACCAATCCCCTTGAACTGCTGTAAATTCCAAGTTAATTTTGTAGGCTATTATTTTATAGTACCAGTTTGTATGATTAAAAAAGAACTGAGTGGGCTGGGGTGTAGGCCAGTGGTAGAGTGTGGGCTCACCATATATAATCCACAGCACAGCAGAAAAGAGTTTATTTAATTCAGAGCTCATTTTCTTCAGTATGATAGCTGAAACATTCCTCAGTACCTTCCTTTGTATAGATATAATTACTATTTCAAAGAATTGTGGGGCTTAAGAGCTCTCAGTTATATCAAAAAAATCACGGCCTTACAAGTAGTGTCAAACATTGTCCTACATCTCTTGGTAGATTTAGAAAAAATGGCTCAGGCTCATACAGTCCATAAAAGGCAAAGCCACTTTGTCTCAGGCAGCTTACATAGAGATAATATATCCTCATACTACATGCCAAGGAGCCTCCAGTGGCAATGTCTCATTTTATTAATATAAACTAATTTCTAATAGATATTTAAGAGCAGAAATTTTTTGTAGCACAAATGTCTAGTTTCAGTGTCAAATGCTGTTTATGTTTTAAATTTAACTTACTAGAAACCAGCTAACATAATTTGGAGTTGTTTCATACAGAACTATGGTTATTAGAATATGAGGATTTTATTTTATTTTATATGGCTGACAAGAAGTACCTGTAAATTAGAAATCTGTTGTGAGATTTCAAATAATCCTCATGTTCTGAATAAGTGTGAATTGTACATACAGGCACACACACACACACACACACACACACCTTTGCCATCATTATGTCTAACCCTCCATGTAAATTACTTATGAATATGTGTATATGCATATTTATATATAAATGTACATTCATATACATGAAGAAGTAACACCAATACTTGCAAATTATCTAATATATTATAATTGCACAATATATCAGCACTGATTTTTCCTTTTGCTATTAATGCCTTGAATTTTTTTTGACTCATTTTGTATTCAGATGTTTTAAAGCCATTCAATAGATTTAAACAGTTTTGCCTTTTTTGTTCTGGACAAAGTTACCTGATTCACTGAATGTGACTGGCAGATGGGACAAACCCAAATGGGCTATGTTTTCTGAAGAGAATTGCTAGTTCTGTAAATGCAGCACTTAATCTCAAGCACTCTGTGATTAACTTTAAGCTCAGTAGACTATGAACTGGAGATCTAAAATTGTCTCCAAGGCCAAAGAATTAGCTGTAACAGACTGCAAGATTTTCAGTGGGTAAAGTATACTTAGTTGTATGTGAAAATATTTCTCATTTCTTATATACCTTCTTAACAAAAAAAGCATATTTTACTGTCAAAGTCTCTCATTAATGATTTCAACATGTATAATAGACTTTAAAAGATAAATTTCACATTATATATGTGAATAAAATCTTCAAATAATCATTTATTCTGTATGCACAAGTGATCAATTTCAAGGAAAATATTTCATAGCTGGAAGAGTGTTTATTCTTCCAAGCACTCCCTTCATCTACCAGGAAAGACAGAAATATAGATACATTTACATATATCTAAGAAAAAAAGTAAGTTACAGTGATTTAAAGAATTTGCTCCAAGTCATCTAGATTTAAGGTTCTGGCTCCAGAACTCACAGATCTACCCAGTATCTTCCAGTGTTTACTTGAGTAATTTACGATCTTCTTCATCATTGAGTCCATATCTTTTATCTGCTCAGAAGATACCTCATATCCAGCAAGCGACAAGCACATGAAAGGAATTAATTTTTTTTCCACTGAAAGACAATGATTGGGAAACACAGAGTCCTCTATACTTCAAGTCCTCCAGGGAGCCACACTGGTAGTGTTCTAGCCTAGAATGGTTTATAATCTCCCAACCAGTGATCTGTAAGACTCTTTGTGGCCCACTAGCTTGTCTAAATTAAAGAAGGTGAAGCCATAATCTTGACCCCTTTCTCCCAGACCCAGCCCGAGGCTCTGGCCTCTATTACTCCGAAATTGATAAAAGGTTTTATATTTCTCATAAAGTAAGCAGTACTTTCCTAAATTGCCATTCTGTACCCGTTTTCCATGTGACCTCACCCCGGCTCCTCTAAGGCATCACAAGACTTTCCGAATGCAAGCAACGTCTGGCGTATTTTAGCAAATATGGCAAAGGAAAGAAGAAAAACTAAATCAAAAGCAGGTGACACAACAAAGTAAGCAGCTTCTCAGACACTCAACAAAATGGCAAAATATCCTTCCTTCTGAAAGAGGGAGCTTTCGCACTCTCATTTGCCCCTGGGCTGTGGCCCTCTCCTCTCTTTGGTCCATCCTGTGGTTCCTCCATTGTGCCTAAGCTTTGCATCACTGAGACAGAGAACAGGGAGAGACAGCTTCTTCCTCACTCTCAATTCTAAAATGACTCACTAAAATCAGGTAATTAACAGGTTTTCTAGATTAAACAGGGCTTGAGCCATATTAAAATACCAGAAATAAAAATGAATTCTAACCTCTGTCTTTTCTAAAACATAAAAGTATATAACAGACTTTATAAAGGCACCTTTAATAGTTTCTCCACTTGCAGAAAGCAGTACAAGTGACTCTACCAAATATTTTCAGATAAATTGATTATAACACATTAAAGTGTTATTTTAATAATATTTCTCAGAATTTTTTCAGCATTTAATATACCAAGAAACTATCAGCTATTAAAATAGCTTAGCTATGAAAATTTTCAAATTAAAAAAAATTTAATGTCCAGACAGGTTATAAGCATAGCTTATAAAATTATAAATACAAATAAAAACTATGCTGAAGTAGCTTTTCTCAACTATTAGACAAAATTTCCAAGGTTTGAAAATGTACTCTGATTTGATTCCTGGTACCAGAAAAATAAAATCTACTCTACTCTTGAAGCTATGGAGAAAGACATGGGAACAATTTTGTTGGTGGGAACACTGGAACACTAACAGAGGAGAATTTGGTAATGTCTAGCAAGATTTCAATGCATTATCTTTTCTCTCTTCCATCTCATGGTAAGGAATCTGGCTAAACCATCCACTGTGGTTTATAAACACAAGTATTCACAATGCTATTTACTGCAGTATTATCATAATAGCAGAATGTAAAGTACTCAAAATTCTGTCAATCATGGATGTGTTGAGTGAAGTATAGCAGTGGTGTGGGTCATCCATGTCCTGGGATGAACAAAATCAAACTGGATAATTCTAGAAAACAAATTACTGGAGTTCATCAATGAAAAAATTCTCAGAAAAATATAATATATGAGATGGTATTATTGATCAAGGAACATGTCAATTATTCAATTTGTGCATGGAGTTTATCTTGATCTTAATTTTAAAAATCCATATTCTAAATAATGTGTGTCTATTAATGGACTATTTCATGACAGTTTAAAGATTATTTTCAGTTATTTAGAAGTAATACTTAATTGAGGTTATGATTTTGAAGGACATCTGATCTTTGAAAGAATACCCTGAAATATTTACAGATGTGCTTATATAATGTCTGGGGTAACTTCACACTAACCATGTGATAGTCAATATATAGGGCTATAGATGAAGCGAGATCATGAGTCTGATCACTGTTGAATCCCAGTGATGTGTAATTCCTGGTTTTTTGTTTTATTAATGATATAAAACACAGTAGACTTGTGAGCTCTTTTCACTCTTAAAATTAAAAGGTAAATATTATTATTTTTCCCAGGAGTGTCATATGGTGTCTTGCTTTGCTGAGTATCACTAAGAGGTTAATGGCCAATTGAGAAAGCAATTGCTTTTTTTTTTAATCCTTAAAGTATTTTATTTACAAAAATTTAGGTGCTTTATACATTCTGCTTTTGTGTATGTGTAACATGTATATACGTTTGCCTAAGTCTTTGTCATCTGACATTCCAAAATAAATGGAATCATGAATTTTCTTATTCTAAAAGTTTGTTACTATCTTAAATGGTTTTTTTTAAACTCTCTTTCTCTTGAAAATTGGTCCTTCATTAGAACACAATTTAAATTTTCTCCAAAATATATTCCTAGTTACATCATCTCCAACCCAAAGTCTCAGACTCAACTAAGATAATCTTTTTTCATTTTACTTTTTAAAATGAGTTCTTATATGGATACATACATAGTACACATATCTTAAGTTTATAGTAAGGTGGGAAAAATATGTACATAAAACTCCCAAGAAAATCAGGATGTAGAACATTTCTAGCACTTAAGCAGGCAGTCTCATGTCCCCACACAATTATATACCCCTAAACTTAATATCTGGTCAGTGATCATAGGTAATGTTTTGCTTACTCTTTAACTTTGCAGAACTGGAGTCATACACTATGGACTCCTGTAACTAGCTCCTTTCACTCAAGATTATGTCAATGAAATTTACCCATGTTGTTATATTTAATTTTGTCTCATTTTTCCTATTTCTATGGATGATTCCATTAAGTAATATATGACAATTTATTTATTCCTTCCTTTGATGTGTGTTTCAACTGTCCCCAATTTGGACACTCTTCTGACATAAACTGCTAATAATATTCATGCACATGTCTTCCAGTATTTAAATGTTTACATTTTAGATGGAAAACATCCCTGAAAATTCTCAGATTTTCAGAGGTAGGGCTTTTGGAAGGTAAGTAGATCACATAATCATATGATGAAGTCCCCGTGGAATGTGCAGTTAGGAGGTAGAGTCTGGTTGAGATCAGTCACTGGGCGCATGACCTGGAAGAGTATATTCTTGTCCCCAGCTCCTCCCTTCCCTCTCCTCTTCTTTAGCAGATTTTCTCTGTTATTTGCTTCCACCATCCTATTTCTGTCTTAGAACAGCAGTCACTAAAACCATGAGCCAAAATAAACTTCTGCTTTAAATTACAGAAGTGTAAAGTATTTTTGTCCCAACAGTGGAAAAATGACTAATGCAATATGTATTCACTTTTACTGTAAAGGTACCCAATAGTAAAATGGCTGGGTCATAAGACATGGAGCTACTAAACTGTATTTTTCCAAAGCAGGGTGTAAATTATCTAAACTGATTGTGCCAATATGTACACACTATAGTGAACATCCAGGGTTGTGATAAGCTGCCACACTTTTCTACCTGAACAGCAATGGCCTCCTAATCAATATTCCCTTACACTTTCACTATCCATAAAGATACAGCTTTTCTGAGGACTTAATGTTCAGCATAGATGTAAATGAAGAGAAAAGTGAAATGTGAAGGTAATAGACAGTAAAAGGTAAATATGAGGGCCCCAGTGTTATGTCCTGATTCACAGATCCCAGAACTGCGGAGAGCCTCTCTGGTTGGTGAGGAGTGAGGAGTAAGTTGTAAGAAGTGCTTTCGTAGGAGGAACAGGATCTAGATTATGCAAGCTGTATCTGGAATTTTTTATTTGGCTCTAAATATGTGTTCTGAGCTTCAAAATTGCTATAAAGTTTTGTATTTCTTTCACCACCAAATCTGTGTGTTTTAAACACCATTTTACATTTTCTGTAGTTTTCTTGCCTTTACATGCCAAGTAGTATTTTTAATGTAGTACTATGAAATAATAGTTCTTTAGAATGTGAAGAGAGAAAGGAAAAATATGTGAGGTTGTAGGAAAATACACTGGATATATTATTTTAAATTGTTAACTTTTGTATTTTCCTGTATTAGCCTGGGCAAGTACTACAGTGATAGCTGCTCAACTTCTACACAGATTATTAGGATTTTCTTAATTTCCTCAAGCAATTTTCATCAAGTAGTCTTTAGAACCATTTATCATGTGAATTGCAAATAAATATTTACTGACATATTCAATTAGCAACTGCCCTAGACCCAGACTCCTTCCTCTAAACTAGTGATAACAAACCTTTCAGGAACCAAATGCCACGCTGCAACCCTACTTATTTGGCACAAGGTGCCAACATTGCAATTAAACCAGAATACTGAGGTTTTCTTTTAGAAATAACAACTGTACCTTAACATCTTTGGTCTTCAAAGGAAAACACAATGACACAAGTGTCATAGCTTCAACACCACTCTTCTAGATAGTCAGATTGCACCATCCTTTTCACTCTTGCTGTGCCTTTGGCCAGTACCCATCAAGCACGCCTGTACTCTGGAGTCAACGTGAAACTCTTGAGAATATTTACCAGTCCCCTTCAAGATCTTTCACATCTTACCCTCAGAAGGTGGAAATTGAGAATATATGATCTTTAAATCTCCTCAACCATCAGCCTAGCATAACCCTCTGACACACATCTTGTGTTGGTTTCTGTTTGTGATTAAAACAAATTGCCACATATTTAGTAGTAAAATCAACAAAAAACATATTACCTTATAGTTTTGTTGACCAGAAGTCTGGTCTTACGGTGGTGAGAAAACAAGTACTTTTACAGAAGAACCATTGACTTGGTCACAAATATATCATTATTATTTCAATCAATATTCATTATCAGTGATGCTGATGGTTAAATTGTGAAAGTGTAATCAAAATTAAATATGGTAAAATTTCATACTTTAGAATGAGAGTGTAAGAATACATAAATTTCAGTTATAATCATTTAAATTTTAAAATTTTAATTGAAAAGCAAGCAAAAGCTGCAATTGCTGAGCAAGTTAACTGAAAATAATTTGAGATAGCTTCAATATTTAATAATGTGAGTTTAATTGGTGAGTACAATTAGATGTCCAACAAGAGGGAATTAAATGCTGCAAACCAAGTGTTTTTTATACCTAATTTTATATCAAATTAAAATGTGGCCAACCCAGCACAACAGGAATAATTGGTTTATAATGGATTATCATTTTTATATATAAATCACCCAAATCTCCCAAACCTATTGCCTTTTGTAGTATATTTTATTTTAAAAATAAATTTATGTCTTTCTTATCAAAATTATAATATTTAATATAAAGTAATAAGAATACCAACACATACAAATGCACATCCACATATTACTGATGGTAAAACTTTGATGTTTAAAATTTTAAATCGTATGCTAAGTAAATTTTATGCATTTTTGGCAAACTGTCATATTGTGCCTACGCTTTTCACCAAGTAAAACACCACTGAAGTGTTCTAACCAGTAGACTATGGTTAAAATTATCAATTACGCCAAACAGTGTTATACAATTCAGTGTTTCTCAGCTAACATTCTACCATTCATCATTGAAATTGACCCAAGTAGTTAATGTTAAAAATAGTCATATAGACATGCAATTGGCTTAAAATTACATAAATATAAAATTAAGGGAAATCTTAAAATAAATAAGCATAAAAAGTTTCAAAAATAAGAACTTACAAAGCTCAAATCACCCATAACTGAGACTCATTTTCAACAATTTTGTTCATTGATTTGTTGTTTCTTAAACTACTTCAGGCAAGAAGCAAGTGAATAGTTGGAAGGCTGAAACAAAAATAAAAATGAAGTTTAAAATGTCATTCTGTTCCAGGGATTGGAGCAGATGATTCCCAGAGAAGATGATATACAGTGAAATAAGTTACACTTTATTGCTTTTTAGATTTTGTTCTAACCTACAGGTCTTATCAATTAACTCTTAATAATTAAAAGCTGTACCCCTGGGTGGAGAAAACTATTATTCTCTCAAGCTAGTCATACTCCCTCTTCTTAACACAATTGCCCTATACAAAATACAGTTTTCTTTGCATATCACCTCGGCATCACAGGGCATAAGTTTAGCTTTTGCTTCAAGAAAATATTTGATTCAATCAAAATATTACATAAAACTAATTCCAACTGCACACTTCCCCACAGGCAAATAAAGTAAAGTAAAGTAAAGTAAAATAAAATAGTTCCTTAGAATAATTCTTACCCTAAGTATCCTATTTTGTTGCAAGGATAGATATAGTCTGTTAGGAATTTGGTAATAGATTCCTTAGAAGAAATTACCTCCAAATAAACTAATATTAAAACATACAAGATTTAAATGTTATTAACTTCTGCCTCCTGTGAAAAACCAACAAGAAATTAAAGTCCAAATGTATTTTCATTCAAAATTTATAAAATTTCAGGAAAGTCCAAAATTACCTCAATTTCTTATTTTACTCACTCCTAACCACAAGAATCTCCTGAAGTTATTTCTTGAATAGTTTTACCCTAATGACCAAAATTTTTTAGACTTTAAAGTTGAATCAAATGAACCCTAAATCTAATTATATTTGAAATTATAGATGAAAATCTTAAAATAATAGTGCCTGGCATATTCACAAACTGATGAATAACATTATTGTTATTATCATTTATTGTTTATACTATTATATTATAGCCTCACACCCATAACATTTAGAAAACAAAAGAAATGCCCAATTATCCATTCATAGGATTATATTTTTGGTGTTGTCCATTCACCACATTATTGTTTCTAGAAATTCCTGTTATCTGAAGGACAGTTCAGGCCACAATATACCATGATAATAGAGGAGGAAAAGGTTTTGTTATGCCCTAGCTGGGTGCCAGTTAGCCTCTCAGAATGATGGAGCTCACAATCTGTGAAGATCAATTGATAGAAGAAGGTTCATTATGCCGCCTCATTTATCAGATATCAGGATTAGGGCACAAAAGTGAAAGAGGTTTAACCTATCCTTTCTGCCTCCTTCCCTAGAAAGTGACATTTAAATAACACATTTATATGCAAGTTGTCCCTGTCTGCACTGGTGATACCCATGGTCTGCAGTCTTACATGAAATTCTCTGTTTTCCCAAGTAGTCTTTTAAGATACTTGCAATTTTTTTGTCTGAAAATTGCTGAGCCATGTTTAACCTGAAGGAAAGTTTTTTCACAATGACATATTTTTTCCCTTTGCTGGAAAATGATTTGAGAAAGAATCTTGAATCAAAATCACATCTGATTCTTCTGAAAGATAACCCTGAAACTCCAAAGAGAGCCAGGGTCATAATTTCACCTTTAAAATCATGCTTTTAACTTTTAGAAGAATCTTGCTTTGTTGCATAAGCTGGTATAAATCTCCAAGACTCCAGCAATCCTCCTGCCTCAACCCCTGAATAACTAGGACTACAAGTACATGCCTCCCTGACAGAAATTAGCCTTCTAACAATTTCTCCTCTTTTTAAGCTTTGAGTAACTGTTAATATTTCAATAACAGCAAAAATGTTTCATTTTGACAATTCATGTTTCAGCTCTAATAAGATAGTCCCTTAGTGTTCTATTTTCCTCTGTTACTTCCCTACTTTTTGCAGCAGGCTAAGTAGTTTTTAACACTGTAATTTTCTAAGATTGTCCTTATACTTCTTTCCTAAGTGTACTTTTATTTTTTTCTTCCCTTTTTTTTGTCATTCTCTTTGACACTGGACAAAGACATTAAATTTTATTTTTAAATTTTAATTATTGTAGTTTTAAATGTTCAACTAACTGGATTGGACATCATCTGTTACTGTCCAGCCTGGGTATTTTTTATTTAATTTTACATTCTGTGTGTCTTCCCTTATGGTCCTAGTCAAATGTCTATCTCTAAGTTGATGAAATACAGAAAGGAACCTAAAAATGACTTGACATGTCAAGATTAGCTTCTTAAACTCCCTTCAGATCTATTTGATTTTTTAACCACTTACATATGTCTGATTCCTCGGTGAATACTTAGCTTAAATATCTCTCTTATTGACCTCACACCTGAAGGTTATCAAGGTGCCTTTCAATACATCCTTGGATTCAGCCTTTGTGGACCTTCCACATGGTCATGCCTTTTCTTTACTAGAAGTTTTCTCTGACCTAAGTCAACCTAGTTACAATTGGTAGATCACTGAACTTATGAATACCACTAAGAAAACAGAAAGGAAGTTGAGCTGTAGAAAGAGCAGAGATTTCTTTCTTACTTTTTTTTAATAGGGAGATGTCACTTATCTCAAAGAAAGTATTTTTTTAAATGAATAGGTAAATGTATATTCTTAGCCTATCATTTGGTCTATTTTATCCTCAATGACCTTGCCTATTTTAAAATATGTCTCTCCATACTCCTTGATACTTTCCCACTGTGCTTCTTATTTTTAGAGCTAAAATTGTTTCCTGAGTTTCACTTATATAACATTTTAAAATACCTTTGATGTTTCAAGTTTGCATATTCCTTTAGGGGCAAAGAATTCCCTACAATAAGCACCCTGGTAACAGTCCTTCTTTGCCAATTTTTATCTTGGGTATACAACAGTCTCATCCAAAACATCTTCTATGCCAGGCAAATGGAAGAAATATTTCCTCAGAAAAACACCCCCACATTTTTATTTATATATTAGTAAATATTTGCCATCTTTATGTAATTGAAAAGGCTGGCTAGATCTTAAAGTAAACGTCCATTTCCAGGACTTAAAAAATCTGATGAGATTATGGACAATATGTTAGAGAATTCCCTTGAAATCACTGGACACACAGAGTAAGTTACCTATAATTTTATTCCTTTGTTTCTAATATAGTTAATAAAAAATGTAAATCAGTGCAATAGCTTTTGTTATTGATTTGATATAACTAGTGTACAAAACTAAAATTACAAAGCTAAGCCCTCATGCTCTAATGCCTGTCCCCTATGTGTCACGTAGCTTGTCTCTGAGGCTCAGCATCACAAGAGTAGGCTTGTTGAAAAAAATTCAGGGGATATAGGTCTCCTTAAGGCATAGTGTATACTAAGCCTATACACTGATCACTTTGAGAAAATAATTCTCTCATGAGGCAAAAACTCTTTACTTGGTTTTCTAATCCCTGGCTCAGTTGTACCTGTTTAGTTTATCTCCATTTTTCAAGGGCAGGCACAGAAACATGGACAGGGTCATACTCTTTAAAGATAGCCAGGAGACTCTGCATCCTGGGGAACACAGGGACCTTAGGTTAACTTCCCAGGAGAGGCAAGGCTCTGTTCTCCACCTCCTATCACCATTATAGGAGCTACTCCGAGTCTTGGAGAAACTTGGAAGCTTCCAAAATGACAAGACAAAAGAGCAAAATGTAATCTCAAACATCCACCCCAGCCAGAACAAGTCAAGGAAACATCAACATGGGAGAAATTAGAAGTCATACACCTGAAATTTCTAAAATGATAACAATTAAAGTAAAAAAAAAAAAATAACTACATCAGGCTAGAGAAGACATCAGACTGGAAATAGTCTCTCAGATAAAAAAAGAAATAAAAATCATAATGAAAGAATTACTCAGCATGTCAAAAGAAGACATAGATAAAAAAAGAGGAGCACAGAAACATGATGCAAACCTTGAATGAACAATATATGAAAGAATTAGAATGCATGAAACAGACTGAGAAATATATTCAGGAAATTAAAAATTCCATTGAAAGCTGCCAAACTGCTTAAATGGAACTGAAGATAGACCTTCAGACCTTGAAGGCAGCATTGCAATTATCAATCACAATAGGAAAGATCTCTTAAAAATAAAAAAGAACCAGGAAATAACAACTCAACAGCTGCAAGATGAGGTAAAAAAATATATATAAGACTGATAGGTGTCAACAAAAACCAGGAGGCAACACAAATGGCGCACAAAGACTATTTGCAGAAGTAATAGCAGAAAGTTTTCCAAGCATGGGAAAAGAATGTGGCATACATAGAGTGAGACATATAGAACTCCAATTAGCCATAAGCAAAATAAATTTAAGCCCAGACACATAATAATCAAGATCCGAGAAATTCAACCAAAGAACAGAATATTAAAAGTTGTTACAGAAAAGAAACAGATCACCTATGAAGGAAAACCTATCAGAATCATGGCAGATTTCTCAACAAAAACCATCAAATCAAGAAGAGTTTGGAGTGAAGTATTTCAGTTTCTGAAAGAAAACAACCTCCAACCCAGATTGAGGTACCCTGCAAAATTATCTTTTTAATAGAGAAATAATATACTTCCATGACAAAGAAAAACTGAAGAAATTCATGACCACCAAACCAACCCCACAGAGAGTACTGAGGATATTCTAAAAAGAAATAAAAATGACCACAACTCCAAGAACAACAATAGAAAGGCAACACCAAGGAGGGCAAGCAATTAAACAGAGGGGAAAATGTAGGGAAACAACTGCAGGAAAATAACATGACAAAGAAAAGCCAGTACTTATCAGTAATCACCATTAATATAAATAGTCTCAATTCACCAATCAAAAGAACCAGACTGGCAGAATGGCTCAAGAAACAAAATCCAACAATATACTGTATACAAGAAACATATTTACCTCAAAAGTAAATTCATAGACTGAAATTGAAAGGATGTAATACAAGACTCCATGAAGCAGCAAACAAGAGAAAAGAAGGAGTAGCTGTACTATTTACAGACAATGTGAACTTCAAACCAAGAATGATCAAAAGAGATAAAAAATGTCAGTACATATTTGTTAGGGGAAAACTGCAAGAGGAAGAAATAACAATCATAAATATGTATTCACAAAATGTAGAAGCATCCAACTATATAAGACAAATTTTAACAGACATGAAAAATCAAATAACCTACAAAATAATTGCAGTGGGGGACTTTAACACCCCATTATAACAAACAAATGGATCAGGTAGGCAAAAAAATCAGCAAAGAAATAACTGAACTGAACCAAACTTGTGAACAAATGAACTTAGTAGACCTTTACAGAGTGTTCCACCCACAAAATTAGAATACACATTCTTCTCAGCTGCACATGGGACGTTCTCTAAAATAGACCATGTATTAGCTCATAGAACATGCTTAAGTAAATGCAAAGGAATTCAAATCATCCCATGCAAACCATCAGATCATAGTGCAGTGAGGTTGGAATTTAAAAACAAAAGAAATTGCAAAAAAAATCCATAAACTCATGGAAATTGAATAAAACCTTCTTGATCAACTGATGGGTCACAGATGAAATTACAGAAGTTAAAAAATATTTACAATCAAATAAAAATGTACAGACAAATTACTGGAACCTGTGAGACACAGTGAAAGCAGTCTTCAAGGGAGGGAAATTCATAGTGGTGAATTCTCACATCAAGAAGACAGAAGTAGCACAAATGAACAACTTTATGCTGTACCTCTAGCTTCTAGAAAAAGAAGAGTAAGTCAAGCCCAAAGCCCAAAGAAGAGAGGAAATTATAAAGATCAGAGCAGAAATTAACAAAATTCAGATTAAAAAATACAAAGAATTAATGAGTTCAAGAGTTGGTTCTTTGAAACAATAAATAAAATTGATAAACTCTTAGCCATCCTTCACCAAAAAAAGAAAAAAAAAAGTCAAATTCAGGCAATAAGGAATTAAAAGGATGAAATCACTATACATTCTGCAAAATTCAGAAGATCATCACTATTTACTTTGAAAATCTTTACTGTCATAAGATAGAAAACACAGAAGAAATGGACAAATTCCTAGATGCATATGAATTACCAAAGCCAAATCAAGAAGATAAAAAAATCATGAATAACCCAATATCAGTCAATAAACTGAAAATGTAATAAACATCTTACCAACAAAGAAAAGCCCAACTCCTCATGTATTCATAGGTGAATTCTACAGATATTTAGAGGATATTTAATACCAATACTTCTCAAAATTGTTAATCAAATAGAAAGGGAAGCAATTCTCCCTTGCTCATTCCTCAAGACAAGTATTACCCTGATATCAAAACCAAAGAAAGGCCTAACCAAAAAGGAGAACCACAGGCCAATCTCCCTAATGAACATAGACACAAAAATCCTCAATAAAATACTAGCTAATAGAACACAACAAATTATGAAGATTATATAGCACGACAAAGTGGGGTCATCCTAAGAATGGAGGGATGGTTCAATATATGCAAACCAATAAGTGTAAAATACCATATCAACAGAATCAAACATAAGAATCACATGATCATCTCAATAGATGCAGACAAAGCTTTTGATAAAGTCCAACACTCATTCATGATAAAATCTCTTCCAATTGTCAGAATAGATAGACTTTACCTCAATCTGATGAAAACCATCTCTGACAAACGAACAGCTAACATCATACTAAATGGACAAAAAGCTAAAATCATTCACTTTAAAATCAGGAACAAGACAAGGATGTCCACTATCACCACTTCTATTCAAATAGATGCAATTAGAGACCATACTCATAATTGTAATAAATGAGACCTGCATGTGTAAACATCATATTGTCTCCCTAGTGTAAGAACCTTGAAGAGTAAATAAAATCTGAAGGATACATTAGATATTGAGAAAAGGAAAGAAACTGCTCAAAAGGAAAGAATAACTGGGATAAGGGAATGGAGAAAAGAAAGAAAGAAGGAAGAGAATATATATATATATATATATACACACAAAGTAGTTAGGATACTTGTACTACTAATTTCCATTGGTTTATGGAAAGGAATAGTCAATGTATAATTATTTGGTCAATCTTGCATGTCTATATATGGTAATCTGAGCAACTACTTTGAAGATAACTGTATGTAATACAACAACCATTGTGAATTTCCCATCATCATTTTTTGAAATTCAGGATTGCTTTTATTGTTTTTGTGTTTTTTTTGTTTTTGTCTTTGTTTTCATTATTTTGGTTTTTTTCTTTTCTCTTTACAATAAAAATATAAGCATCTCCAATCTGTCCTTTAACATGTTGTGAGTCTAAGCTTTAAAGTTAGGTTTATAAAGACTGTGTAAATTTAATACATGCAAAGTAGATAATATACAAGAATAGATAATACATATTCTCATGTGGATAAGATCATAAAAGTAAGCCTACTGTTCCCACTGCAATGCTGATGTAACTGATCTTCTGGGTGTTGAAAAACTGAAGTTTGAAGACCAAACCTAGGAAAGAAAACTGGACTAAGGAAATAGCCAATATTTTTGCTCTGGCCACCCAAGGTCAACAAGGACCTGGGACATGAGAGGACATTTTCTATTTGTCCCTTGTCCCTACAACTCTGGTGAGTCGTTGTTAGTCCTCCTCATACCAGAGGACAAGAGTCATCAAATGTACTATGGGCTAAAGAAGAGGATCACCAGAGAGAGAAATATCTCCCATGCTGTTACAGTTTACAACCATGGATAAGAGATTATTCAGAGTCCATGCCCAGTTTAAACTCCATGAGTTTTCAAAAGGGCTGCCTTAACTGAGACCATTCAGTGTGAGAGATTATCAAGAAAAATAGTCCTGATCTGACTTTTGGCTTTTCATTGCTAGAGCCAAGAAGCAAAGATAAAGGACAAAAGAAGGACATCTGCTTAGAAACTCATGTAGAGGACATGGAAAGGACAAGGAAAGGACAAAATGGTCTCCTCTATGATTGCCCTCAGGACCAGTCTAAGTAATAAATCAGAGTATGGAGAGAACAGACCAGAACATGCAGTCCTGAAGGCAGTATGCTTTGATCCTACATGGACTTGTGGCCCTGTAGGCTATCTTTTAATCTTTAACCATGCATACCTGACTTCAAGAAAGAGCCAAAAGGAAATTATTTCAATAACTATAAATATCCAAATGTGAAGGTTGAGACCAGGGTACTAGTTCATAGGGTTGAACTACTGGACAATATCATTGAGATGCTCTAATGTAATATTGTGAGCCTACATCTGACATTTATGTAGTTGGACCTGATGTCAGCTGTGGAGAACAGGAATTTCTCCATCCAGATCTGTATGAAAAGCACATGGAGAAGGCACTGGACCTCCTCCCAAGATGCAGAATGACTAAATGGAATTGGAATGAAGCACAGAGAAAGGCAATCAGCCCCACAGCTGAGCCTACTATCCTTCCAAAGCGCTTTTTGATGTACACCAAGCCAGCCAACATCTGCCTTGAGGGTACTGATAAAATTTCTTTATCAATTTTGGTCTGAGATAAAATAGCCATTTTGTGGTTTGGGCAGTTTGGATGGAAGGAGTCAGGGGAATGACTGCTGTAACTGGTGCCCCTCTCTAGGAACCTGTCTTTCTGAGGTTCTCCCTTATTCTTTGCCTTTGCCTTTCACATTGCTAGAGTTTAGCTGGCTTTCTAATTACTTGAGTCTGGCTGCAGAGATTAAAGCTGTGTTACTAATTTTTACTAAATTTCAATGAAGCCTTTATCCTATTGTTTTGTTCCTTGTCCCTATGCAAGGATTTCAGATAATGTCTTCAGTGTTCATTTATCTATAAGCCAATTAAATAGAACTTATGAAATATAATATATACTTAAATGTTAACACGCAAAAATACACATATTAACCTAAATCATATGCAAACTTTATATTATCAAACTTTAAGGCTTTAACCTCAAGCCTGTTAGACTTTATCTCACAATGTTGTGAGATACAGGGTTTCTTTTTACGGGAGAGGTTAAGAGTCTTGCTGTGTAGTTCAGGATGGCCTTGAACTCATGGTAATACTGCTGCCTCAGCTTCCCAAGGGCTGGGATGACAGGCAGGCACACCATGTAGCTATCTGTTAATGTTTTAAAGGGGTTTGGTTACCTTGAAAACCCATATAAATGATCATTTTACGGAAATCTCAAAAAGAAGTAAAAAGAAAATGAAATCATGGAACTCAAAAAAATATTTTCTTAAACAGAGCAGTTACAGATGTTTTAACCAGTTATTAATGTACATTAAACAGACAGATGGACAAACATAAATACAAAAACAACCATTTTCAATCAGAGTGCACTCTTAGACATACTGGCCAAATTAAACTGCAATAACCCTTAACAGTTTTAAGGCTGTAAGGATAAATAGACTAGTCAGAACTTTTCCTATAGATTCACAAGGAACACAGAGCTTTTGTAATAAGAGTGAGCAAGAAAACATCCATTTGCACAAGAAGGGACATAGGCTGATGGTTTATCTTATTGGAATAAACCTGTTTCCATTTACAAATGTTAATCAATTCATAAGCATCTCTGGGAATTTTTTTCTGTCAATAAACTTATCTCTGCTGTAAAAAACCCTCTGTTTCCCCTTGGTGCAGCATTCCAGAAGAGAGAGGGAAGTGAAAGGAGTTAATTTCCAGTTCTGCCTGAGGGCTAAAAAGCTGATAAGTTTGGACTGAAACTTTTGCATTCATTCTTTGAGACTTTGAAGAGTAAATCTACACCAAATTTTTAAGAATATGGCGCAGAGAGAAGTGAAGGCCAGCTTCACTCTGCAAGGGTTGCAAGGAGGGGAAATTTTTTTTTTTTTTTTTTAAGGAGGGGAAATTTTATCATTTTGGAAACTTGGTTTTGGAATCTGGCGGCCACAGGGAAAAGAATTTCCTGGGAGCATGAGAAACAAATCCTAGCCATGTCAAGGGCAGAAAGACAACCAAGACCAAAGCTTTTCAAAGGTGGCTCTCTAGTCCTTAGCAAAACATGCCTGCAAAGAAAAAAGCTATAAGTGACTCCAACTGCATTGCCAAGGAGAAAACTAGGAAAGAACTTGAAGGACTATGCTCTAACTTTCTAAGAGACAGAGAAAGAAAATTAAAGGACAGATTAGAGCGGCCCCTTTAAACTTTATAGGTTTAAGCTCACATATGTGTGTGTTTGAGCCTTTGTGAAAAATACTGGTGGAAGTTCATTCTCCTGACAAATTTGTCCCTGTGCAGTATAAGGTACTCGCTTGACTGTTTTTGTCTTTAGCTTTCTCTGTTTATTGATTTATTTTTTCCCTTTTTTCAATAAGGAAAGTCCCATTGGTATAAGGTCTTATAATTTTGGAGCACCCTTCCCCGCCACCTCTCTTGGTCCCCAAAGCAGCTGGAGGTGGAAAAGGGGTTTCTGAGGGAGGAAAAGAGGAGCTGAGGGAGGAAGAGAAAGTTTTATTAAAGGAACTGCTTTTATTTGAATGGATTGAATATTGAACCTGCAAAGATGCCAGGTAACAAGGTACACAGTTAATGACCTAATGACTGTCTCAATTTGCAGCCTATATCCTCCCAGACCTCCCCCTCCAGGGGGTTCTCCATGGAAGGACATGGAGGAAACCACAGGTATTGGAGTCAAATAAGTATCAATAATTTAGTATGTTGGGTTCAGAAACATCACATCCAGATATTTTAAGAGACGGTGGAAATGTTGCTTGAATTGCCTTTCCTATTTGGATGAAGTTTGACCCTACAGTCTGAATGAAACTAAAAGAGGAAAGAGAAAAACAAATGAACTGCCACCACTCACTTAGCAATTGGACAGCTGAAAACCTCTGCGCTGATAAACCGAACCTGTGAGCTCCCTGAGATGTACCAGGCTATTCCTGCAGCTGCCTGCGTCCCCTGCCCAGGATGAAGAGCCAGATGCATCCTTGTTCTTTTTCTAGGCTTTGGAAGGTTGGTGCTCCACAATGAATTGTAGCTTCCTATTTTTTCACTTCATAGTTTCTTGCCTTGCTTGGTGACTTTGAAAAAACTCTCACACAAGGTGTTATGGTTGATACATTGTGTCAACTTGGGGAGTGTAGAGGTTTGGCTAAGTGACTCAGCAGGAAGCCAGGGTGCTTACTTTGTATACATCCTGAGCCTGTGGAAGAGGAGGGCATGGAGGTTATGTGAGAGCTACACACCCCTTAGGTGGGGGTAGCCTGTTTACAAAGTAAGGCAGGGAAAAAAGCTTGCCACCATTCCCCGCTTTCCTCTTGTTGCTTTGCTACCTTCTGCAGCGGAGCCAGCCAAGAATGGACTGAAACCTCCACAAACTGTAAGCTAAATAAACCTTTCCTTCCTTCATTTTGGGAGTTGGGTATTTTGTCTCAGCAACGAGAGAAAAATAACCAAGACACAAGGGCACCAATTGTTACAGCTTACAACTATGGCACAGGGCAAAGGATGAGATATTACTCAGTGTTCATCTTCAGTTTAATCTCCAAGAGAGCCCACATGGGGTTCCTTAACCAAGACTCCTCAGTATGAGAGAATCTCAGGGAAAAAAACCAGCCCCAAACTGAAGCTTCAGTGGCTTTTTATTGATAGAACTAGGAAGCAAGGATAAAGGACAAGAGAGGGATATCTGCGCAAGAATTCATGTGGGGGACAGAGGACAAGTAGGGAAGAGACAGGGTGGTCTGCTACATGACTGACCTTAGGGCCAACCTAGGCAATAGATCAGATTATAGGGAGCACAAGGGATAGTGCTTATATTCCTTAAGGCAGTATGTTTGCATTCTACATGAACTTGTGACCCTACTGTGTGTCTTTTAAACTTTATGCATTCCTGGAGGTTTTGGGCGTGTGGCCCCAAAATCCCCTATTTCAGCATATCCTTCTCATATATACTTCTGGCCAATGCTCACACACCATGTTCTATCAGAAGCCATGTGGTCCAGCAAGATGATGACCCATTCTGGCAACTGACACTGACAGAGGACCTCAGAGGCTCTGCACATGGTTCCCAAAGTAACTCTTGAAGAACCTCAACTGACCTTGATGTGTATCAAGAGGTTAATTTTGATTAACATAGGTCTCACTTTAATTTGGTTTTAGATACCCGGCAGAAAAGTATAACCAAAGACGTACAAAAAAGTATTACGGTAGTAATAAAGAGTAGTTGTAGAACGAGGGCTCCAATCTCTACACTGCCCCCTACTGGTAGTCTCAAGTTCAACCTATAATTGGTCAATATCGTTGCTCAATGAAGCTAGATAGCCACTGTGAAAGCTACGAAAGCTCAGCAAGAGTCTTTCAGTCCCTTAGTTGAGATTGTCCTCCAGAACTGCAGTGCTCTTCATCTTCATCCAGCTGAGACTGGAGGGACTTGTACACTAATAATGGAAATTTATTGTCTTTAGACAAATGATTCACACCAAATGAAAAAATAACCTTCAAACAACAAAATTTCAAAGTCATAGATGACCACTTTGAGCAGGCAGGTCTAGGACCTAGCTGGTTACAAGCCTATTCCAGTCTCTTCAGAGCAGTGTCAAGACTGAGCTTCTTTCTTCAATCTGTCTGTCCACTCTAGTGCTCAGGCTTTGGTCATACGTGCTTTGATCTCTTGGGAAAATTTCATTATTCTCTCCTAAAGGCCAACTCCAAATGCTCATGCAGATAGAACCAAGAAGAAATGTGCCACACTTCTTTTCCTGTGGTCCAATAGATCAACCTTCTAAAGGGAATTCACAACTGCTAAATCCCAACATCATATATACTCAAGGCCCCTGAGATTAGCTTTCTGGAGAAGGAAGGCTCCAGTCTGTAGTCTCCCCTATACCAACCCATCTCGCCTTGAAGCAGCTATATTGAAACTTCACTCATTCTCCCTAAGGGCAGGTAGAAGTACTTCTTCAGAGTGAGGAGTATTATAGGCAGCTAAATTAGATGGAAATTAATATACAGTCAGACAGGGACTGGTCCCTCATGGATAGCAGAAAAAAAAAAAAAAAAAAACACATCAGAATTGTAGCTGGAGGTGTATCTGAAAGCCAGGCCTCAAGACAAAGATGCAGTGACCAGGCCAACATGCTTCCCTAAAAAATAAACAGTAACTTGGAATTATGTAATTAGAACCACCTGATCCAGTAAGTCCAATGAAGCATCAGATACCCAAGTGGATAAGCAGAGCATCTGCAGCCGTCCCTTCCCAAATGCTTTTGTTACTTCCATGTACCCTTGCTGCATGACTCATTTCCCGATGGGGTCAAAATTAGTTAAGTGGTTATATTTGTGACCATGTAGGATGATTGTAGTTTGATTCATATTGTACCAACATTGTGACTTTCCTGTATAAATATCCCTGACCAAGGCTGTCAGTGGCCACTCATTTATGGCCCTTCCTAAAACTGAGAAGTTATTCTTCTCTATTTATTTCCAATAAAACTCTCTTAACTTCTTCCTTTGGTTCATGACTTCATTGCTCAATGCTGTGGGACCACAAACTTAGCATATTTGAAATCTAAAGGTCTGGAGTTACATTTCTGCTGTTATTACCTCGCAAACATTGGTGCTAAACATCAATGAAAGCCTGCCACTGGCATTGTATAATGTTGGGGACCAGGAAATATGGAGTAATAATTTACTATGCTGGGGACCAGCATATGTGACTGGAGTGCCACGGTCTTAGGCCTGTGTGACCATGCCTTAGGAACAGAGAAGTATGTGGAGAGCCCATCTTCCTGGCTATGCAAAGAAAGCTCAGAAGCACAGCATTCCTAAGACAAGATAAAATCTGCTGAGGACACTCCAAAGAATGCAGGCATATTGATATGCAGAAGAACTTACTCCCCATTCAATTGTTCCCCACTTAGGGTAGTTGCTATTGGATAAAAAGTACACTACCCCCTCTCCTGGGATCCTTGCTTGCTGATAAAATGGGGTCAACTGCAGAGATTTTTGTGCCTGTCCACTAGAGGCAGATTCCTCCTGGTCCCCTTGTACCTTGAATATTGTCTCTTGTCTTTCCTTATTCCCTGTCATTCCCCTTACAGGTATCGGGGATCTGATCAGCAGTATGTTGTCATTGTCGGCATATGAGTACTCTGCCCACTGTTGGCACACAGGATAAATTATATGCACCCCTGGAAATTCACCGGTGGGTTTCAGTGACACTCTAATGCCTCAGATAGATAATAATACAGTAATACCTTAGTTCACAAATGGTTTAGTTGAATTGTTTGTCAACAGAAGCATTCAGCAAAGTTTTCTTCTGCTGGCGAACTCTGTATTAAGTTGTGTTAAACACAACTGTGGCCACAAGAACATAAACTTGGTCATCTCCCCCAGAATCAAGGAACA
The DNA here is from genome assembly GCF_000276665.1 of Chinchilla lanigera. Lineage (NCBI taxonomy): Eukaryota > Metazoa > Chordata > Mammalia > Rodentia > Chinchillidae > Chinchilla > Chinchilla lanigera. The sequence goes on from NW_004955447.1 coordinate 9,755,070, forward strand.
AATTAAGTTCATGTGTAATTTGGTGTGAAATTTTGAAGTTATTTTCTACAGGAAAAATATAGAAAAACTAAATGTAATATGAGGGAAGAGGTTGTCAATAACCATGTCATGATAACAGCCTGCAGACTACACTGGTGACCTTTAATCAGAAGACTAAAGATGAATAACATGGCTGAATTTGTGAGGACTAGTAGAACAAAGAGAACCAATTACAAGTTCACTGATAATGTACAGTGGTGGAACAGAGTAAAGCCTGGGTGAATTACAAGGATTTGGGTTACATTTGGAGGAACAATTTACATAATTGGATGACAAACTGAATTCAGAGAGAAAGAAAGACACAAGAGTCAAGAATGATTTCAAATATATGGACGGTAGTTGGATTTATGATTAGATGGGTATAATTTTCTGAGGGAAAATTAAGACTACTAATATTCCTTAGGATGATGTCAAGTCTAGGTCATCCTACCCTTAATTGCTCAAGTTCTCCTTGAAGTCTGTAATCAGGGCTGTTAATAATAACTGTTTGCACATGTGTGCAGGAATTTTTTAAACTAACAGATCATGCCTACCCCCCCAGCCAGTTTACCATACCCTAATCTCCTGCCTCAATGGGAGTCAGGAAACCTGTTTCAAAAGAATAGGTTAAATTCTTGTCTGAGCTTAGGGAACCTCTCAGACTCAGCTCGGTGATGTAACCGACTTTGTGGTGAAGTATGAAGTCACTAGGCAATAGGAATTTTATTAGAAAGAGTGATTACAAAAACAAGAAAGATGCTTTTGGCATGGGATGTACAGAAGTTATTGCAATAGCAAGAAAGCTCTGACCATGAGATCTGTGAGCTCCTCACAAGGTACAGAGAAAAGAGCCTTTCTTGATAAAATGAAATAAAATAAGTTAAAAGAGGTGATGTAGTGGAATGAAAGGAAGACAGTAAATCAGAAAATGTTCTACCCCTAGGCCAGATTGTTCTTGGGAAAGGAAAGTACAGGCTGATGTTATTTCAATTTTAAGTGCCTGAGGAAAGGAGAGAATTTTAACAAAACTTTGGTTAACATGAATTTTGTTCCTATTGGTCTATGGGGACAAGTAGTTCTGCTAATCATTTATGAAACTAGAAAAAAAAAAGAAATTTAGAGGGTCTCACTGGACTTCTAGAAAGTTTAAAAAAATCAAAGATAGAAGAGACACCATAAACTGAGGTGCGTTTTTCAACTTTCACTATTCCTGGATCACAGAGACCAGGTTAAATTCAAAAGGGTCCTTTCTGATATGTTGGAAGAATATTGTCCTTTGTAAGACTGCTTGCATAATAACAAATAAGTCAGGTAAGAAATTCTCCCTATTAATTCTTCCTAATAAGCGTATATGAAATTCTTGAAGTTAGAGCACAAAAAAGCTCCTTTAAAATTACTTTTGAATTTTAAAAAAATGAGAAAGAAAAACAAAAATGCAAAACATAGCTTATGTATAAAATCAACCTCTTATAATCAAATTTTAATTAAAAGAACTACAAGCTAAAAGCAATACCTAGTGCATAGAACTCATGACAAATTTTGGTATAGCTTAAAAAAATGCAAAAAAAAAAAGAAAATAAACTGGAGCTAAAAAGAATTTTAAAAAGAAAGTAAAGTGTAAAGTTCAATAAGAAACTGTATTGTTTCCATTTTTGAGACTAGAATCTTAAAAAATAAATTCAAAGGAACTGCTCTGCTTTGTCTCCTACCTCTCTCCTTTGTCTATGTTTCACATATGACTAGAAGAGAAAATGTATGACTTGAAACTTCATTTTTGAGCCTGGGTCTCCCTACATAGTCTAGGCAGTCAGTCTTCAACTCACTATGCCACCCATGTTGGCTTTATACGCATGGCAGTCCTTTACCTCAGCCCCCTGTGTGCTGGGACTACAGGCATCCACCATGCATGGCTGGCCTGATTTGAAGCTATTCATAGAGTCACTGAACTGGAAAGTGTGATTAGAAATATTTCAGTATGAAATCCTAATGCTGTTCATGATGATACAAAAGTTACCTGCCCTAACAAATCCACATCAGCGAAGAAAATGACCATCGATGGGGAAGAAAAAATTTTAACATTAGGCCACAAACCTAATACTAAGTTAATAATCCTGATTTTTTTTTCTATACTAACTTATTTATTTTAACCACATCTCAATTTTAGCAGCCATTTATAAGGGGGCAATATTTTTCTACCTACAAAGGCTATTGTGAAGGAGAATTAACTTAATTTGTGAAGGCCTTTGTAATTTCAAGTTATCCTTAAATCATCCCTTTCAACCACTCCAGTAAGGAGATATATCCAATGCCACACTTTAAAAGCCAATTAATTTTTAAAGTCAGAAAGATATAAAAAAGGCATGTACCTGCCTTGAGAGAATTTTGTTTATTGCTCTGCCTTGTAGAAGGTCCCAAGCTCAGATTTAAACGTTTGTCTGCCTTGCTATCAAAATATATTTAAAGTCACATACTATAAATTATCTTGAAATGCGATTACTATTTTCTTTCCCTTGTCTAATTCTCAGTACTAGGCTTTTATTCTGTGTGACCACAAACCATAAAGAATGCCTTTTCTTCTTCTTTATCATTGCAATTAACCGTATAACCTCAAAGGCAGACTCTCTTTTGACCCTAGCTTTTGTCAGTTTTCCCTGAGTCCTCTGCTTAACTAGATCTGACCTTGGGCTTCCATCTCTGTCCTTGAGGGATCCAGTTTGAACAAGAATCCTGCTGAGTCCTTTAGTAACTGACCTCTTTAGACATCCTCATCCCTCTTTTGCATCGCATAATCCAACCGCACTGTATAGCCAGGAACCCTTTATCCTTGACGTTTTTCCATCCATAACCCTCCTCCATCCTGTTCCGTGGTTATAAACCCACCCTTGGCCTTTTCGAGTTTGACTTAAATTTGATCTCACTGAAAGGCCTGTTGCAGTGACCTTGTATCAGTACTCATAGAGAAACAGATTAATATGAATTGTATAAATATGTAAGGATTCATGAGGTGAGCTTACGAGGGCCACCTGCAGACTCAGGTGTGGAAGTGTGCCAGAGGCCACCGTTGCCCTGGAGATCTGAGCCTCAAAGGCCTGGGCTCCCTGTTGAGTCCTGTGGGAGTCAACATCGGGAGGCTGAAGAGTCTGCGCTGGCCTCCACCGCAAAGGCAAAGACCGGAGCTCCTCGGAGAAACAGAAGTGAGCCTTCCTTCTTCGCTCCCCTTTTTCATCCAGCCAGGCCACAACCCTGGTAACTGGTTCTACTCACACTCAGGCTCAGTCTTCTGTCTTTAGTAAATCAGTTCAGCTGATCCAATCTTTGGGCATATCTTACTCAAGCTGATGCAGCAGTTAAGAATCACATATCTCTATAGCTACCCTCTTTGCTGTTCCTTAAATAAAGTCAACTTCACAAAAATTATCAAGGGAGTGAATTTTCTTTCTATAACTCAAATGTGCCAATTACCTAAGAGGGAGTGATGCTCCCTGTCCAACTTTTTATCCCTTTGGGCCTGGAACACGGTTAGTCCTCAGTGACTGGGATTCTGCTTAGTTCTCCATTATCACCTGGACATACTCAAGCAGGAGTACTCCTGGGGCCTATTTCTGAAAGTTCAGTTAATTACTCATTTTACTAGCTGAAATTCCAAAGCACTTTCGTAACTTCTGTAGTATGAATATTCTTTTCAGCTAGGTAGATGTATTTATTTATTTATTTTTTTCCTAATCTCCTAAACAAATCATCCTCCCTTGAATACCGCTGATCTTTCACATACGCTCAGCTTCTACTCCTGATCCCATTTGCCATCAACAGATAGCCACACAGCCAACAATGCAAGATTAGTTTTCATTACAAACTCATCTCTGTTTGAAGACCCACCCACGATGTAAATTTCTGCATTTGACACAGGTAAAGAAATTTGGGTTAATTTTTTCATGAAAATGAGTGAAAAGGAGAGGGTATTCCTAATAGGCAGGTCAGAGGAGCAAAGACTGATTTTAGGAAAGCTGAATTTTATAAAATATAATGGATAGAACACAAATATATAACCAAAAACAATGATGGTCTGATGAGAACAAAATTACAATGACTGTGTTAAAGGAAGTTCTGAATTCTGATTGAGAATGGCTAAGTGAGAGAATTTTGCATGAGACAGGAGAGCTGTCGTGAGTATATTTGTCAATTAATGATTACAAGAGCAGATGCGATCCAAGAGAAAGCAGTTATTTTTGTACACTAAACCTACTCACAGACTGCACAGATCCGCACGTTCCAGAGATGTGCTGCTTAATGAACCACTCTCATACAATTTAATTGTCTCAAACAAATTGTGCATTCCTTTATATTTCTTGCCTAGATAATCCACTGCAAGGTTTATTAAGTAGATGTAACATTTTATCATGAAAACAACTTCAGAGTGAAGAAACAATACACTCCTGGGTATAATGGACACATTTGTTAAGTGCCTAGTGATCCATTTTGGTAAAAGTTGCTATATCATGTAAACCCACCATTTGCATAAATAGAATACACATACAAGTGGTTTGCAAAAGTTTCTTTAGAGAGTTTACCTCTTCATTTTCTCTAAGTCCTTTATGCAATAATGATTCATTACTGACACTGTAATGTTATTCTTTTTTTAAATAGAGGAATTTATTGATTCTTTCATTTTAAAGGTAAAAGAATCAAAACATATTAACAAACAGAGACATAAACAAACCAACATGGAAAAAAAAACAAAAAAATACAGAATTTCAGACAAGGTGATAGGAAATTAACAATTGTTGTATTACATATAGTTATCTTCAAATTAGTTACTCAGATAAAAAAAAACATATGCAGGTAAGAGTGATCAAACAATTAAACATTAACTGTTCCTTTCAATAAAGTAATAGAAATTAGTACTACAATTATCTTAGCTATTTTGTGTATACAGGTATACATATTTTTCCCTTCTTTCTTTCCTCTTTTCTGTCATCCCAGTCATTCTTTCCTTCTGAGCACTTTCTTTCCTTTTCACAATATCTATTGTACCAGGAATTTATTGATTTAACAAGCAAAACATAGTAACTGTTGGACCCATGCAGAAACCTTCCTAATGATAAGAAAGGCAACAAAGAAAAACATAAAAATTCTGTAAGATGATGAAATATCAAGTAGCATCCAAAATACTTTGCTTCTCACATATTCAAAAGTAGAAACATAGTGTCTTCCAAATGCAAATGTACTAAAAGGCAAAGGTTGTTCACATTAGTTCTTCCTTATTGACCTTTCTTTCATGCTATCCTGTGTGATACCTTAACAGGGACTACAGACAATACTAGTAGGAGAGAGGATTGCAAATGAAATCTCTCAATGGTACCAAAACCCAAAGATGTTATGACGTGTTATTGTTGAGTCAAAAGGCTCTCCATGAGTGTTACTGAGAAAACTACACTCTTGTCAAACAGATCCACTAATAGAGAAAATGAAACCCAGCAGGTATTCTAGTACGACGGACAGAATCAGCAGAAGGAGGGCAGGAGCTAGATTCTAGTAAGTCATACCCATAGATGGATAGATAGATAGAATAAGCAAAAATGTATGATGGGTCATTTTTCTACAGTAAGATGATTTTTATCTCTCTTATTTTGCTGTGAATTTTTAATATAAATCAAGTAAGGAAAGTGGGAAAATAATTTACTCTCAGTGGTTAAAGGAAGCATTTTTTTTTTCACTAAAGTGAAACATCCCCTAAAACCTGATTTATTTTTTTAAACTCTAAAGATGCACCAAGTAGGAACAGATAGAAAAGTTTAAGTTGTAAAGGAGAGAAAAATTTAAATTTGCTATTCTGTTCACAAGAAATTAGCTCTGTCTCAATAATTTTAAGGTATTGCATTGAATGTAGCCATAATTATACAATATCACTTCAGAATTTTTCATTTCTCATTTCCAATTTCATATGGTACTTTGATTTTTTTCTACATTTCAGGTTATTTCATTTTGTAAATAATCTGAGTCCACTGATGTTTAATATTATATAGCAGGCATATTCAAACTGCAGCCCAACATTTCTATTGCCCTTTTTATATAAATATACTAAAGATAAAAGAAATGTGTTAGGTACATGCATTAACTATTTTATATATTTTATGTGGAACCCAAGACAATTCTTCTTTACTAAATAAAAAAAAAATTAACAGGACAAAGAAAGAGTATGCCACAGTCTGAATATATCTGGGGGTGGGGGTATTTCCTACAACAATGTTTTATTTTGAGAGTAATATAATAAGAAAATGTTATTTATAGGTCTTACCTGAAAGCCCAACATTTGAAATAACAGCAATATAAAAATTCAAAGTTTCCTCTGGAATTTAAATTGACATTCTCCACAATGTAAGAATGACCCATTTGGTTTAACTGATTTTGACAGCATACAAACAAATTTAAATGAAAGCCAACATGGAAGCGTTAAGAAGCACAAATTAGGCTCATGATGAGAACATACTTATTTAATATTCTATGACTTTAAATTTAATTTAGACATCTTTTCTTAAAGACATTTATGATTGGATTCCAAAGCATATTTTTCTCATAGAGTCAATTAGTCTTGAATTTATATAGTTTTAATTCCCTCCACTTAGGAATAATTTTATTTTAATTCCCAAGACAATAAGACTTATTACTAGTAATAAATAATGATTTTTTAATTCAAGGAAATTTCAGAGATATTGTACATTAGGAGCTAACTTTTTAAAATGCAACTAGATTTTAAATTATCATAAATACATCTTTTGGTTATCATTTTTATATATTCTAAAAATATCTTCAAATGAATTTTTTTATTTGAAACTATTTTCTATGCTCAGTCTATGTCAGAATTCAGAAAATGCTGCTGCTATGGCTGTCATGTCTTAATTGACTGAAGATGCTTAACAAAGGCTAAAGCTTCTGACCTCACAAACCAAAGGGGAGTAGGGTAACAACACAGTACAGTTATTGCAGCTATAGTTTCTTGAGGGTAGAGATTCTAAAAAACAGTTATGTGTGTGCTTTATACAACTTTCAGTATCCACTGTGCCTTGCACACAGAAAACACTTCACAACATTAGATGAATGAATTTTGTACATTGTATTGATGTTCTATCACCTCATAACAAATTGCTACAATATGTTCCCCTTTTTCCATATGCCTTCACTACTTTCTCCTTGCTGGGACAAAATATGCAACATGCACAAGTTAAAGGAGGAGACTATTGTAGCATACAGTTTGTACAGGTTTGAGTCAGTAGTCTGCTGGGTGGCATGGCAGAGGATGTTTGCTCATGGGAGGGCAGGCAGGAAGCAGTTAGGGATGAAAGGAGAAGAAAGGAGATACGCCCTTCTAGGCAAAACCCCCAGTGACCCACCTTGTTCCACCAGGCTTCACCTCCCAACATCACACTCTGCTGTACCCTAATACAGTGATGTGCATCACGCACCTATACTCCAGTTATCTTCCAAAGGCCTCATCTGTGAGGCTTCGGAAGGAGAGCTAGAGATAAATGTAATAATATTGTGGTTTTAGTTACCCAGGGTCAACTCTTGTCTGAAAATATTAAATGAAAAGTAGAAATAAATTCATAAGCTTTAAACTGTGCACCATTCTGAGTCATGTCTTGAAATTTTATGTTGTCTTGTCTGGGGCATGAATCTTCCATTTCTTTAGCTTTTCTATATTATATGTGTTACTCACCAGTTACTTATATAATAGCTATCTTAGATATCAGATTGATTCCTATAGATAGCATCACAGTGTTCATCTACAAGTACAATTCAACAAGATATTTTGAGAGAGGGAGATAAAGACAGACACAAACATCACATTCATGCACTTTTCTTGTAGCATATATTGCTCAGCTTTCCCACTGTTGGGACAAAATACCCAATGCCCTTAATTTAAAGGAGGAAATGGCTCTTTAGATTTATGGTTTTGGAGATGTCAGTCCATGGCTGACTAGTTCCACGACAAAACTATCATGGACGAAGGGCCTAGTGGAGAAAAGCTGCACATTTCATGACATCCGGAAAGCAGACCACAGAGGATAGATATATCCTCCAGAGGCATGCCCTCACTGACCTGCGCCTTCTACTGGGACTACCTTCTAATAACACATTCAGGCACAGACATCAGTGTATTAATCCACGGATGAGTATAGCATCTCCATGATCCAACGGCCTCTTTGAGAGTCTCTTAATCTAGTCAAATTTACAATTAAGATTAACTGGCATATGGTATATTGTTCTAATTGTTTTATTTTATTATTAGTTATCACTGATCTTTTATTTGCTTATTTTTATCACAGACATATAGATACTTAGAAATATGTTTATGATAAAAGATTTATGTGTGTTATGACTTATATCTAGATGTCCCCTCAAAGCCCCATAGTTGGGGCTTTTTGGAAGTGACTGGATCATGAATGTAATGTCACTGGATTCATCCCCTAAGGGGTTTGTCACTGGGGATGATGTTGGGAGGTAAAGCCTGGTGGGAAGAGGTGAGTTGATGTAGAAGCAGCCTGTAACTATGCATCCTGTAAGTATGTATCTTAATTCTTGATCTTGCTCTGCTTCCTACACACCAGACCATGCGCAACTTCTCCTCTGCAATGCCCCTCTGCAAGGTCATCATGCCTTGGAGCTGGCCAACTATGGAATGAAACCTCTGTAAACTCTGAGCCAAAATAAACCTTTTGTTCTTTAAGTAGTGAGTATTCGATGTTATATCTCAATGATAAGAGAGTAACTAAGATGCGTGTGTGTGTGTGTGTGAATGGTCTGGGTCTATCTCTGGTTTCTAGTATCCATGGATACAAAGAGGCTAATGTAAAAACATAGCAACCTAAAATAACAGCCTTGGATTGCCTTGCAATTTATGGGGATCAGGAATCTGAGCAGAATTTATCTGGCTCTTTCATATAGGGTCTCATGTGGCTGCAGAGTTTCGACCTGGCTGTTTTCCCTCACGAAGCCCACGAGAGAGATCTCTGCCTCAAGGAAAGTACTTCTGCAGCATGATGTCAGGCCCACTCATGATAATCTCTTTTTATTAAAGCAAAAAGAAATATTTAAACTTTAATTCTATTGGCAAAAGTTCCTAAACATCGCTGTATTCTATTCTCTAGCAAATCAGAGGTCACAGCTACAATTTGAGGGACCTAAAATCAGAGTAGTAATCATTTGCCCCCTTACAGTATCTGTCTGCTACAGAAGTGATCTTATTTATCAAAAGTATTGTGAGGCCAGGCAAGGTGACACACACCTATAACCCCAACAGTCTGTGACACTGAGGCAGGAGGGGCGCAAGTTTCAGCCAAGCACAGGCAACTTAGTGACACAGCAAGACCTTGTCTCAAAACAAAAGCTAAAAAAAGGCTAGGGATGCTCAGTACAGAAGCCCTTGGTTCAATCCTCAGTGCTGAGAAGAAAGCATGAGTTCTGTAATTAGACAAGCACAGCAGCTCTGTCACAGTATGCATGACTTTGGACAAGTCATTTAATGTTACTCCCCTCTCCCTTATCTATCAAAAGTACAAGAGCATTATTTCTGTGTCACTATCAAGATGAATAAAATTTATAAATTGTAAGTAAAGGCACTTTTCTGGTCTAATCATTATATAAGGAATCAAAGAATGCCTAGTCTTGACTTATCATGTTAATTCATTGATGAGTCAGACCTAAAGTGAAGTAGAAATATATGTCACTGATGCATTGTGACCTGCTAGAGTCAGGTTTTAGTTGAAAAGTTGAAGATTACCAGTTGTACAAGTGAAGGCTGTACAAGATTACCAGTTGTAAAAGTTGAAGATTACCAGTTGTACAAGCTACCAGTTGGAGACCTATCATCGGTTAAATTGAGAGATTATTATATAGAAAGCCACAGAGATGTTAAGGTTTAGGTGGACATAGAGAGAGATAGAGGTGGTGGTAGAGAGCATCAGAAACCGTCTGTCACTGTGGCAAAATTCCCAAGATAATCAACTTGTCTGAATTATTTTTCTTGTCACTAAAACAAAATATCCAATACCTGCAGATTAAAGGAAGTTTATTTTAGTTTCTAGAGGTTTCAGTCCATTGCCCTGTGACTCCAAAGCAGGGTAGAGTGAAGAGGGGTATAGCAGAGGAGAAACAGCTCAAAGCATGGCAATACAAAAGGGAAAGAGGAGAGAGGGCAGTGGAGGGGAGAGGGCAGAGAGCGACAGGAAGAGATAAACCCTTCCGGGCACACCCACAGTGACCCTCCTTTCCTGACCAGGTCCCACCTCCTAATAGCAAATCAGCTACGAGCTCATCAGTGCAGCAGTCCACCCATGATCCAATCACCTAGCAAAAGCCCTACCCATGAGTGCATGAGGCTTCAGGGGGACATCTAGATATAAGCCATAACAACTTGTACGAAGGCAAGTTCCATTTGGGTTAATATTTTCAGAGTTTTCAGTGCATAGTCACCTGGCTGCGTTCCCTTTAGGCCTGTGGTGAGGCATCATGATTCTCCTCCACATCATGGAGGAGCACGGAGCAGTGGAAAGTATTTGCCACACAACCACCCAGAAGCAAAGAGAGAAAGGAAAGTGCCCAAAAGCCAGTGTCACCTTCAATGACCTAACTGCTTCCCACTAGGGTTCCCTCATCTCCCAGTGGCACCACGGGCTATGGACCAGCCCTACAATACATGGGCCTTTAGGGGACACTTCAGATCCAACTTACAGGAGAGAAGGAGCAACACAAGGTGTGAGAGATAGAGATAGTTGTAAGATACACACATATGTATATGTGACATATGGATGTACAAAATATATAATAATCATGTATGTAGGGAGAGGGAAATATTACCTTCCCACTTTGCCTTACAAAATGTAATCTGTTACTGCAAGATAAATCAAATAACATATCAATTGTCACATACTGAAGACAAAAGAATTTAAGTAAAAAAATACTTTAAAAAATACTCACCGCTCCCCCACCAAATTATTTAAAACCTGTACTAACAGTAACACCTTTGTGAGTTTTATAAACAGCAATTGAGGTATTATTTATAAAACACTTTTATTTGCTTAAATCTAACTAATATTACCTACTATTATCATGATTATTATTTTTAGCTGTACTAAAGTATTACCTGTTGAGAACTGAGATTCCATTGCAAGTTCTGACCATAGATAATTATCTCTCCACTTTGTCATTATGAAAGCTGTTCACTTTTCTTGAAACTAACGATATGGCCGAGAAGAGTGCCTGTCCCAGAGGGATACCTGCCTAGGAAACTAAGTATTGAAGCTTTAAGCTGTTGAGCCACACTTTTTCAAGCACAGATGGACATGTTGGAGTTTAAAATAACAGGTGGAACTTCCCAGGACATATAGCCAGAAAAGCTCATGTCTACTCAGACAACGATATAGAGCTTTGCAAATAGCCTAGGGAGATTTTTGTTTCAGCAACTGTCATAGAGAAAACCAAGGTCTCAGGTTTTAGAGGACAACATCCTGCCTAATGCCCAGTAGTCTTCCTTCTCTGTTTAATTATACTCTAACATTTTAATAATGTTATATTTTCTCAAGCAATCTTTCTCTCACTCTCTTCCTTTCTCTTTCTTTTCATTCTTTCTTTTTTTTCTTTCCTTTTATTTTGTAACCTAGGCTGGCCTCAAACTCACGTCAATCCTCCTGCCTCAGCCTACTGAGCGCTAGGAGTACAGTTGTGCACCACCATAGCTGGACTCTTCTCTTTCATTTAAAACCAGCTGATATATTTCCAAATGAAGAACTCTCTAGCGAGGAATGTGGCACACATCTGCAATCCCAATTCTCTGGAAGGTAAGAGGATTGCAAGTTCCAGCCATTTCATCTCAAAATAAAAAAATGAAAAAGAGCTGAGGGTGTAGGTCGAGGAGGAAGCTCTGGATTCGATTCTGAGTAAGCCATTTTTAAAAGTCCCAAATAAAACATAAATAATAAAACATAAAGTGATACTACTATCTCAAAATCTGCTCTACTTCAATAACACAGGTCTTTAGAAGAAGAAACAATCCCACTAATTTAAAACGAATCAGCCTTCCACACAATATGTAAATACTTAATTACTATATTGGTGATTGTCTTAGTTACTATTCTCATTGCTGAGATGAAATACCAAACAGCCACAAGTTAAGATTTACTTAGCTCACAGTTTAAAACGTTTCAATCCATAATCCACTGGCTCCAAAGCAGGGCTGCACATGGCAGAGAGGCAACTGTTCCTGGGGGCAAAAGACACCAAAAGCAACAAAAAGAGAGGAGAGGACAAGTCTCTTTCTGTCCCTTGGATTGTATGGAGGCTACCCACCCTAGGGTGGGTATGGTGCTTACACCTTCAATCCCAGGATCAATGAATCAATCACAAACTCTAGATTCAGCCACCACCAAAAAAACTCCATGACAACATGAGGCTTTGGAGGAAAATCTAGATGCAAAACAACAGTGATAGGTTTTACTACGCAAAACACTGATACAATTTATATCCAAATTTGTTTTAGTGATCCATTTTGATATCTTCAATTCCTGCATTAAGTATAAATAAGAAATGGTATAGGACAAGAAGAAAGACCCAGAGGTCAGATTAAATATCCATTGGATATTTATCCATCAGATGTATTTATCTGATGATTTACATCCAATGTATTTATCCATCAGATTAAATACATTCTGTGTTAAATGTGGGAGAAGGTATCTGATTTTTCAGGGTTGAACTTTTGTTTTTTAAATTGGAAGATTTTTATCACAAATTATTCAATCTCACTACAATAAACATAGTTACTGTCTTAGTTACTTTTCCTCTTTGTGAAACAAAATACCCAATACCACAAGTTGAGGAGTCAAGTTTTATTTCAGTTCACAGTTTATAGAGGTTTCAGTCCATAGTTGGTTGGCTCCAAGTTAGGGCAGCATGGTAGAAGGGTATCACAGAGGAGAAAGAGTCCATGGTGGGGCAGGCAGAAGATGGCAGCAGCAAGCAGCAAAGTGCTCTTCCTTCTTTTGCTCTTATATTCCAACCCTTATAACCCTATTGATCGGCACCACCCACACCCAGGTGGGGCTTCTCCTATGCTAAACTAATCAGTGGACTAATTTAGTACCACACAGCATTAATCCCAGGCATCACACACTCTATATCCAGCCGGCTTTGAAAAGCCTCCTTATGACAGCATGAAGATTTAGGGGACAGCAATATATAAACCATAGTAATTACACAACCAGAAATATAATTACCCTATTTTACTTACTGCATAATACTTATTTCAATGTAAAAGTAATTTATTCCTTTGTCTAGTTGCTAATTTATTAATTTATTTTTATCATCCTCCTAGAATGTAAGATCAATTACAATAAATATCGTGCTTTGTTTACCATAAGTATTGGTAAAATCTAGAACAGCTGCTCACATATAATAGAAGCTCAATAAATATTTACAGAGTCTATTTTAAGAGCCGGTAGGTTCAAGGAAACAAAAATGTTATTAACTTTAGACTCATTTGTTTTGTAGTGAAGTACAGATTTGGTAAATATTTGGTAGTAATTTTGATGATATTTAAAGTTTTATTGTGGAAGTTTATCTTTGCAAATAAACACTAGTCCATGAGAAAGAAAAATAAGCTAGAGATATAGACATATGGATATAGATAAAGATAAACATCTGTGGTCATCTGTATTTAAGTTACATTTTCTGCATAATTAAAGTGGTGGTAAGTTTATTATGGTCCAAAGATTGTTAACCAAAATTTGAATTCTTTCCAACAGCTGTAAATCCCCCATAAACGTCTAGATTGTAGTTCTGTAAGGAACCTTGGAATCTTCCAGCTTGAGTCCTTACTTTCTAAATCAGGGAGACTTACTCTCCTGTGAAGACCCAGCAACATGCCCACTTTGCCCAGATATCAACCCCTAAGAGAAGAGTAGCGGTCCTCCTTCAAGTCAAGACTTCAAGTCAAGTCCTCACTCCTAAATCCAATCCTGTCTACATTAGTTTCTTGTCTTTTTAGCAGAATTATTATCCTGACTTCAGTCCAGTTCAAATTACTTTTCTATATTTCTTTTGCTTTTTCACAGTTTATGTGTATTTCTTTTCACGGTTCATCATTATTGTTGCATTTATTATGATAAGCTTGATGTTTTATAGCTGGCCTCAGATATTTAAGGCAGATGCATTTGGTACTGCTTTTGAGTTTTTCAATAAAAGGAAAGAGAACAATTGAGGAATGTATCTGTTCTATTAAAAATGGGGCAGCAGGACTAACAAGTTTTAAACTACTTTGATGGCTTATATTAAGAAGTCTTGTCAGAATGAAGGGAACTTAGATTCTGATTGATTAGTGTGGTCTGCTACACCATAGTCTGCTGCTGTAGACCAAAGGTCTTGTGTTAATGCTATTTCTGTGCTGCTGAAGTCTGGCAAAATGTGATCACACGACTGCTGTTCTGCTGCCACCATCACAAAAATTGTGGGAAGAACTTGCTAAAAGCTTCTCCTTGTTCAAAAATGTTCAGTACAGAAAAAGAACTGTGACAATGGGATGAGGTTTCCAGAATACTGTTCTGTTTGCTTAGTTCCATTTTTAGACATGGTCTTGCATTATATTTTTACTTTACCTGCTTATCATTTTCTCCAATTCAGTGTTAACAATGTAAGGAGTGTTTAGATTTGCTAGCTGCATTTTTCTGAGTTGCTTGTTATCTTGTTGCTAGAAAATATCTAATAATGTGCAGAATAGGACACTATATAATATTTTCCCACATTTTCCTTGCTAAGGTTTTAACACTTTATTTCCTTTTCAAAAAACAGGAAACCTCCTTTGTACACATAGTACTCAAGATGCAGTTCATGTACTTCAGTACCAAGAGTTAATTTCTAAATTGGTTACATGTGTCTTTGCTTAATTAGTTCCTGTTTTCTTGCAGTTTTCATGTTACATTTATACAACAACAAACACCAAAGAAACAATTCATCAGTTAAAGATGCTACTTAACCAAGTATTTTATGTAGTGGTGCTGGTATTAACTCCCCCAACTATTTTTGTCAATGTCAAATAATTTTGTGCTCAATGTTCATTCACTTCTCTCTTTTCAAGTATTTAATGTTTGGCAAAGGAAACACAGATTAAGGTAGCTGTCTACCTTCCCTAGCACTTTTAATATTTTTACAAACATACTTGCTTTGGGGCAGATCTCACCTGCCAACCATAATTAAGCTCCTTAGCTTAAGCTCTACAATTATAACCATAGAATGTATTCATCTATTATGTTGACACTAGGTAGACTTGAACTTCTTAAATACATTGTTTGATAATACACCTTGATTACCTGGTTTAATCAACACAGGTACAAACTTTTCTTTCTAATAGAGAAATTCCACTAAGAGCAGGGCTTTTGAACTTATCACTTCATAAGAAAGACCAAAGTGTTCACTAAAACTGAATGAATTATAATATTATCATGAGAATACTATTTAAGGCTCAAATAATATGCATACAGGTTGGTGTTTATGTGCATGCTTGTGTGTACTTTTGTGCCTTTAGAAAGTTCTCAAATCCATTTTCTTAGTAAGTAAACATGATCCTCACCTGGTGGAAGATCATTCTTTGTTCTGATCTAGTACAGACTTTTGTATGAAAGTTTCAGCTATCACTTCCTGTTACCAATAGGTTGTAGTTTGTCTCCTGCTCTTTGTACTAGTATCAAGATTTACTTTTTAAGGACTTTATGAATATCTGAAAATCTTCTAAGTTACTTAAAAGGAAAGAAACAAAGTGCCAATTCTTTAAAAGTTGTTTTGGTAGCGTGACTGGCTGAGACCTGAGAGAGCATGGTATTCCTCCCATACCTTTCTTCTTATCTATAAGCAGCGGGCAGGGATGGGAAGGGAAGATGGAAATGAAGCTATTGACTGCAACCTGTGAAACGCAGCCAAGTAAAATCTGTCTGATCTTTTGGTATAAATGACAGGCATATATGCATCTTGGTGGATTTTCTAGCACATAAGAAAAAGCAGAGTGTACAAAGAAGCATATGTTGTTAAAAATTGCACAGTACAGGTAGCAGTGAAAGTGAGGAGTTCTCTCACAGGACCTTAGCATACATGTGCTGCAATCCTTTACCTTCAAAGTATTGCTGTGGCTTCTCCTCCTAAGTACAGCCCAGCAGGATTTGTGTGCTGCAGGTGGGGAAGGCCCCATGCTGAGCAGCAGCAAGATATAGAAGTTATGCTGGTATGGTACAGAACGCAGAAACAAGGTGAAGCCATGAAGATATGTTAGGTGCCCTTCTTATCATTTCAAAAATGTTAGCCTTTTATATTTTTTGTACAATGGGTCAAAAAGGAAAACTTATAAAAATACTACTACAGTATAATGCCACAAATATAAGGATTTAATTTTATTTAATCTTTATTAAACAAATCTGATGCACTGAATATATTTCTGAAATCAATAGTATTCTTCCTTTCTAAAGGTCCATTTAAATTCACCCTGTACAACGGGTTTTTTCCTGTCCTTGTGTGAAGTCTTAGGAAGACATCAAAACTTATCTTCTCTCTAAAATGAAAAGGCTCTTAATTCATTTTTAGTTATGAGCCAAATCATTACACTATTAAAATGTCCTTTATATGCAGCAGTGAGCATGTTTCTCTTCCTTAAATTCAACAGAATGTGAGGAAATTTTTCCTTCGCTGGTGCTGTCATGAGGGACATGGTAAAATTTGGACTTGCTGGGTATTTAAGGCTATGTCTTTCTCTCCCAGAGTACTGTTACAATTTCATCCACTGCTGAGGTTATCGTATGCTCTTGGGTAGTGTCTAAGGCAACCCATGTTTGATTCTCTTTTATAGATGGCCCAGATTTGGTCAACAAGAATCCTACAGACTTGACCTATTGTGCTGGGATTAGTACAGCAGGTACTTTTCAGATCTAACACTGTGTCACTCAGGTTATTTCAGCTGACTTTTTGGCTCTCCACTTTTTAAAGAGGAGAAAATGAGTTAGGAAAGTATTCAGATGCATACCCAATATCAACCCACTGTGTTCCCAGGCTACGTGCAGATTAAATAAGATCCTCAAACTAACTGGACATGTGTGAAGCATAATGTCTCCTACTCCTCTCACAGAGGTGCAACCTTCCAAGGAATCCAATTCTCAAATTCAGCCTTTAGGATTAAAACAGATATTGAGTAAGAATTGTAAAAATTGTCTTTTGATCACTTCATTAGCATGTCTAACATAAGTGTCTAAAACTTCATGTTGGATTGTCAGAGCCCTTGTCACCTTCTATAGGTCTTGTAAGACCCTTTTAGCCTTCTGATATAGAGACAAATAAATAAATACAACAGACACCCGTACCCCACATCAGTAGAACCACTCAGAGTACAATCCATACTTCCAATATTTTATCCCACATATTATCCCAATCTATTAGTGGCTCTTGATTTCACTAATTGAAAAGAGTTACTACATGGGACTGCAGCTTTTCCTCTGGGTTATTGTAAGTTGCAAGGTAAATTCTTTGTAGTCTTGTCAGCATTGTGAGCATCATCACAGTTTTTCCTACTGTGATACGGGTTTTAATTCAATATGCTCAAGGCATAGAAGAAGAAGAGATTAAGAAACAGACAAGTACAGGAGAAACTGTGTAAAGATGCATGGAGAAATTCCCTATTTACAGACCAATGAGAGAGTCTTCAGAAGAAATTAACCCTGCCAGCATGTTGATTGGACTTCTAGGCTCCAGAACTGTGAGAAAATAAATTTCCATTTGTACACCACACAATCTTCAGCATTCTTGTGGCAGCCATGGCAAACAAATAGGAGATTGCACTAAGCAGAAAACACACCCACACGATCAGAGCAAGAACAGCATGGCATTTCCAGTCCTACTCTATTAAAATGAACTTCTTTGTCTGCACACTAAGGAAATTTGTCAAGGGCCCCTATTTAACTATTTCAAATTCGTTATTACATAGCTCTGACAGTATGTGTATCATTGCAGTGACTATGAACACCCATCTTTCTTTAAGAAAAAAATACTATTTTCACAAACAAGTGTTATTTTCTAAAAGATACTGTGGTGCATTGACAACTGGTGGTCAACTTGTAACACCCAGCTGAACTGAACCAGCATGGTGCTGGCCATGGGAGGCCCACCTGAGGACTGTTGCTAGCAACATAAAAAAAACTGCAGAAGAAGAGGGCATGCTGTTAGGGAGCTGTTGGTTCTCCTGGGTGCTGCTGGTTCCCTGGAGGAGCTTGTCTTGCTGGTTTCTCTGATATGAACATAGCTATTCTCATCACTGAAGAAGCTCAGGACCTTGTTGTCATTGAGAACGGCTGTGGTTCACTTTGAGGGAGCTCTGCCTCTTACTTTGAGCATTGCTTTCTGGCTGCAGTGCAGATCTCTCAGCCTGCTAGCACAAACCCTTCATCCCGCTGGCACAGACTTTCTAGCTTCCACTAATGACCTTTGGGCCTTCCCAGAGCAAATCCATGAAACAGGCCAGCATGAGCTCTTGTCATGGGCTCTTGCACGCTAGTTGGATTCACTGGGGATGTTGTTATTGGCTGTACGTCTTCAGCTGGATTCTGGGATGTTGGACACTGAAGTGGCATCCAGGCCTTCAGCTGGATTCTTTGGTCTTTAATGTGTGCACAGATTTCTCACACTCTCTTTGTGTATGACTGTTTAGGTGACTATTATAAAGTAATCCTATAAATTGTGTGTCCTGTATTGTTTTCCTTGTAAACCCTGACTCCAACAGATACCAAATTAATGCACATTATAACATTTCTGCACAAACTGTTTAAGTTAGAAATATGGAAAAAGAATGGAAGGTTTCAGCCTTTAATTGATAAATTTAACTAAGATGTTATTTACGGACGTGGCTCAGCTATACTTTCAACCGGTAAGATTGTACAGAAAATCAGAAATTTTTACCACTATTTTGATAAAAGGAAAGGCAAAATTTAGACAAATAATATATATCAAACAGTAATGTTTATATCTGAAATGAGTATTTCTTTACCTAAATTGATCAAAGTTAGTGTATTTAGCAAACTGATTAATTTAGGCTTTGAATTACTCTTACAAAGTAAAGCAATTACTCTCTTGAGCCAAGAAAAATCTTACCAAATTTTCCTCTTAAGAAGGCAGTTCTACTCCAGGCATGGTGGTGCACGCCTGTAATCCCAGCATTCGAGAGGCTGAGGCAGGAGGATCCTTGGGAGTTCGAGGCCAGCCTCGGCTACAAAGTGAGCTCAAGGCCAGCATGAACTGCATAGTGAGACCCTGTCTCAAAAAGACATAAAAAAAAAAGGAAGGCAGTTCTTCCTTTTAAAATGGCTCATAAAATTTAGAAAGAGAACTAACTCTGTGATATAAAGTGTATTTGTCCCATGAATAACAATAATGAAGTTAAGGAGCAGGAAACCAATTATCACAAAATCAATTCTTTCATACACACTTCTGTATCTGCTCTATGATACAGAGCAGATATTTCATTTCTTTAATGGCATTTATATTATTGGAACTCAAAGAAATCATTTCATGTTCATTCCAAAAGACAAAACCTCTCTTTTGAATTTAAGTGATTTTTATCATAATTGATCCTCCATGAAATCAATTGTTCTGTTAAGGTAACATTTGTTTAAGTAAGGTCAGACCTTTTAAAGATCCATGCATATGCAATTTGACTTCAAGGTACTTTCCTTTTCTAAAATGTAATGATTCCTGAGGAGCTAGCAGAAATTTTAAGGATACTGAAATAAAATATAGCAGAGTAATAGAAACATGAGGACCATGAAAGTCTCTTTGATGCTAGCAGAATGATAGAGCGCCAAGCCAAAATGCAGTTAGGAACAATGGAGGGCCAGACGTCAGGGACTTTAAAGGAGATGAACAAGTTTATACACTTTATGTCTCACAAGCACTGTGCACAGAACAAAGGCGACTGGGGTGATCCATCAAACACTACAATTTCAGTCATGACTTAGCAGAACTCATAGTGACAAAACTGTACACACATGATCAATATGCTCATGTGAGAAACATCAAGATGGCATCAAACCTGCTAACTCTAGGCTTTTATATAAACTGAGACTAAGACTGCGCTACAGAGCCCGATGTTTATCCAACTGTGCAGGCATCGCGTAGGGAGAATGTGATCTGAGGAATACATCGCCAGGCGAGGCTGTCACTGTCCAAATGTCAGAGGCTGTACTTACACAAATGAACCTGGCTACATCATCACTAGGTAACATAATCCTAAGGGACCAATGTTGTGACGTCGCCCTTCATGTGGACATTAGGGGTACAGAGGCCTGTGCTACTGAATTTCCACATAGAATTCACCTAGAGTTCTGGTTCACCCAAAATGTAACTACTAATAGCTTGCTGTTGACAAGAAATAAAAACCTTAACAAATAACCTTAACACACAGTTTGTGTTATATGTATTATATACATTATATACATGTTATAAACATCATATACAGAGAAAAATATGATAGTAATGTTAGCTTAAATATATCAATTCAATTCCAATTTGTTGAGGTATTTTGGATAAGTCAATGATCTATTTTAACTGTTTCTTTTTAAGATGATTTTCTCATTGTATTTGTTGAAAATTTTCATTTCTAGTAGTTTTTGTGACAGTTAATTTCATGTGTCATATTGCCTGGCCACAAGGTGCTTGAATCTCTGATTGCAGATATTTGTGCATTTGTAAAGGTATTCCCAGTGTACCTGGCTTTACAGTTGGTAAAGTTTGTGAAGGGTGGCTCTCCCTCATGTGAGCAGGTACCATGGAATCGATGGAGGCCTGAATGGAACAAACAAGAAGCTTGGATTTTCTCTCTGCTTCACAGCCTGAGGAGGAGCATCATTATTCTCCTTCCTGCTCAGAGCAGACTGGAATTTGTACCTCAAGTTCCATGGTTCTCAGACCCTAAAGTATAGAAGTCTCTTTCCTAGGCCTCCAGCTTACAGAAGACAGATCAGGGCTTCCTCAGCCTCCCTGATCATATCACCAAATTCCCCTTAATAAACCTTATTCTAGGGATCTCTATTGGCTGTGCTGCTCTGGAAAACACTAACTACTACATAGCCAATATACACGTGTATTTGTTTTCTCTTTGTCACTATTTGTTCCTTTCTATTACTATGGCTTCTAATCCCCTCAGTAATATAGTATTTCATAATTACACTATTTTCTTGCTATAATGTATTTTTATCTGATAGAGAAATCCATCCTTGTTGTAACTTTTAAAACATCTTAATATTTTTCCTTATTATTTGTCAGGGTAATTCCAAGAATCAAGTGGAATAGGGGAAACTATTTGCATTTCAATGACCTTATATTAAATGAATATATTAATTTGTGAATAATTTCTTCTTAAAAAATTCCTTTTTATCCAAGAATATGGTATGTCTCTAATTATTATAATTATACCTTATGTTGCTCAGTGGAGTTGTGTGAAGAAATTCAAATAGTATAATACATTTTTCTTTATAGTAATTCTGAAGTATTTATAGTTTGTTCAGGTAGAGCTTGGTATTACTTCCACATCAGAGCTTCTGAGTACAGCTGGTGTATAAGTACACACTTATATTTTGCATAAATATAAACATCAGACATTCTCATTATTTCTGGGAAGTTTTGGTTATTTCTCTTACATTTTCTAACATCTAAATGTGGCAGTAACTGCTTTGTCCTGTCCACTCTTCTCTTCCTTGTTAATGGATCCCTTGTTTTCTTAGATGTATCAGTACAGCTCTCAAAACCACATCTGAGCTTCACATGTAGACATGGGATGGTGAGGAGATAGATCTAAATAAGACAAAATTCTAGGAGTTCTTAGGTGGACTTTTCAGGAAGAATCTTGAAACAGCAGGAAAGACTGAGCTCACTGTGATTTTTCTTTTTTACTATGATCACCTCTGCCCTGTCCCTTATTGATTATCCTGTCCCTTATAGATAATGATAACAGGGACTGAGCAGTTCGGGAAGTGCTTGGTATTACACTAAAACATGATCACTCCCTAAGGAAGATGGAACAACAACAACAAAAAACTAGAGGGAGCCTCACTCTTTGATGGTATCATGGAAATTCATACAGGACTGAACTTACCACCTGTAATACCTTTTGTGTTCATGATAATAATAACCTCCCATTTTGTGTAAGCCATTGTTTTTCAAGATTCTCTGCTGGGATGCAAATTCAAAAAATATAATAAGTACTTTATTATAAATAATGACTTTTTCTTCTCTTTCCCTGCACAGTTTTACCATTTATTTTGCATATTCTTACTACTTTGTCCATACTTTACAAATCATGTTAAATAATAATGGTGATAACTTCTTGGAGCTAACTTTTAACATTTTCTTTATCTATTGGGGTCTTGCCTGCCTTTTATACAAGTTAGCAATGGTTAACGTGCTCCAGTTTTCATTCCACTGGGCATCTTTGGAATTAACAGGCCCCTGGACTCATCGCTATCCTCAAATCCTGAGGATCAGATCTACCTTGACCACTCTTGATTCACACTCAGAGTCACTGTGAAGCTCTCACGCACTCTGACTCCACTTCTCACGCACTATGACTCCTCTGCCATCTGTAACTGCTGGGAGCGTGAAGGTGGCATCACATAGGATCATGGTGGAGAACAAGTTATTACAACAGCTCCATCAGCAGTGTGCAGGGTACATTGAATTCCATGACTATTTGAAGTTTAAAAATAAAATTGCTGAATGAAAATTAAAATCTTTGATATAAATGTGAAAAATGGTATCAGGATAAAGCTAGCATTTACCCTATTATGAAATGGCTTCAGGAAATTATATGTGGTCATGAAAATATTATGTTTCAAAGACCCTTTCAAAGGAAATAGTATAAAACTACCTTTGGAAGCACTTTTATGATTATAAAAGAAAATTATTCCCTACAGGACAATACACCTAGCACAGAAGAAATGGAGTAATATTTTTACATGTAAGTGCTTCTATGATAATCAATAGGACCAAATATTAAAGGGCAAAAAAGAAAAAAAAACTCAATCAGATAATAAATTCACTAAGAATTATGATTTTAAAAATATGAGTTTCAATATATCACACTAGCTATTATAAAATTAATATAAGAATTTTATTAAGAGTAAAGAAACATATTGAAATCTATAAAAATAGAAATAGCATAAACCTGACAACACACGAGGCCAGCATTTTTTAGAAATATAGTGATTAAATGACTATAAATAATAAACAAATACAGTGCCTAATTATGTATATAGAAATATAATATGTATAATATTCATTTATGGCTGTTAGAATTTGTCACATGAAAGACTGATTCTCATTCATTTTCGGTGAATGCTGTTTTTCTATAGCTCATATAGCTCTGTGAGGAAAAATAATTCTACTTTATAATCTGTAATATTAAAATAATTCTATACCGGCTGTCAGAAGGAAAAAAGGTCAGGCATTATACATTAATTACCAAAACTGATTTCTATCATCTCAGCTGGGTAAAAAAATAAACCAGTCTGAAAATTAGTGGGAAGAGCTATGATAAGACATGAGTCTATGCAGTGGTATATGTCTTCTACCCCTTCCACCAGCACTCCTCATAAAGGAGGAAGGCAAAAAAAAAAAAAGTAACACACAAACAAAAACCAATGTGTGCTCAATAAAGTTATTTGCTGAACAGGAAGTGACAGAGCTGGAACATGGTTATTTGGTTAATCTTTCCACATTCCCCAAGGATGAAGATAGCTACCACGTATCCTGCAATCTTCACATGCCTATTCCAAACAATACCCACAGGAAGTGTGTGTTCAGCCAAGACATCTTCAGAATATGTCTTACATCACAATTAGCAAAATATGTTCTTTCTCCCCAAAACTAAAACAATTTCCATAAGAAATGAAGCCATCCAAATATGTTTATACCAATAGGGAAAATTTTACACCAGTCCATGTCCCATGACAGGGATAAATGTTTTGCTTGTGGTATTTTATTTTAAAGTCAAATGCTAATAAATAAACAAATGACATTACTGTTAAAGTAATTCCATTTTACCACAAATCTTATAATTATGATTTCTTTTTGTGTTCCTTGTCTAAAATGTAACTATGAGACAGAAGTGCCTTTTTCAGTTTTTCTATTCTCTAAAGTAATAAATGTGCTTGCTGCTTTCATTAAAGCAATGCAAGAGAAATATAGTCTAATAGCCTAAAATTCCTGAAGCTATCCTTGTGAAACAAACCTTCTCCAAGCAAGTTCCTCAAGATACTAAATGGGTAGGACTAGAAAATGGGAATAAAATCTTGAGTTGAATGTGTTGGGCAGTGTCAAATATTTTCCAAAATAAAGCTAGAATAAAAATTAATAGAGATCATAATTAAAGTTAAATTGGATGGATCAGGGTCCACTGGAGGAATAGATTTAATAGCTGTCAGGGTAGGCTTACAGTGATTGCCTGCTGAGTCAAGAGTGGAAAATGGAAAAGCACGGTCTGTACACTCTAGGGCTGGAGGATTCAGCCAGAATTCAAATCCCTGGAGCTCACTGCAGAGTCCTGGGTTCCACCATTATCAGGAAAGATCTGCACTGCAAGGCTACAGAGTCCACCCTGGAATTCTGGAGATGGATGTCCAAAAGTATTGGAGAAAACTGGAGCTCCTCCAAAGAAGAAGAAATGAGACTTCCATCTTCTTTCCCTTTTTATTCATCTAGGCCACAAGTCTACTGGTTGGTGCAGTCACACGGAAGGTAGGTCTTCCATCTTGAGGAAGTCAGCCATTTAGGCTCATTCAGAATTGTGCTAAATCAGGCCAGTAGGGGTTTCTTATTCAAGCTGACACCACAAGCATGACTGGGGAGCTTCTCTCTAGGTCTAATTTTAAATGAAAATTTTAGGCCCTTATTCTGGGCTCCATGTTGTAGGAACTTGAAGCTTCAATAAGATAATTTAGAAGGTATGGATGATACTTGTTCTGTATTTTATACAGGCAGAAATTATAAACATACATTATAATATATAATTATACATTCATAACTTACATATTTATACTTTATATATGTATAGCAGATATGATATGTCATAGAATGCAAGATGTCCCCAATTTTAGAGTATATAATTATTCATTATTTCATGTATGGCAAGATAAATCACTGTCAAGAACTGTAAAACAGCTAAGATGTTACTCTACTTGAAATCTAGAAAGCTAGCTTTCTACTATTTTATGAGTTTTGGCAGAAGATATGAGATTCCTTAATCAGAGATGAAGAACTCATTATTACAGCAACAGCATTAGGCAAAAAAGTCAGCATTTTTGTACCAGTTCTCCAAATATCGATTTCCTAAGTCTCGATAAAGTGGCTCATGTGACAAATGTGCACAGAGTGGGCAGCATTCCACTAGGAGAGCTGAGTTAATAGAAACTGAATCTACTTTAATAGATGGTCAGCCACTTTGCAGCCATGTTGTGTAAGAAAGTTTTCGGTCTCATTAGCCAAATTTCTTTTAAAAATTGATGACATTAATTTGCAACTCACAGGATTATTTTGAGTATTAAATAAGATAGAATGTATAAATGTACCATGGCAAATAGATCATACAAGTAATATTCCATAAATGGTAGTTTTCTTTCTTCTTTTTTTGTTTGTTTTCCTCTATGAAATAGATAATCCCCAAATATCACATGATACTTCCCCAAAATCTATACTCATTAGCTGCTTAATATTTGACTTTCTCTTATTAGGGAAAGATATTACATGCCAAAATTGCAGATATTTAAGGAGTTAAATATTCATTCAGGCAACAAAGACACAATAGATAGATGGATTTGAGAATGTAAACTTCTCAGTAATTGAGAATACGGACAAAAAATGAAAAGACATTCATAAAGTGAAGTGGGAGTCATAAAATACAAATCTAGTTTCTTTTACACTTTAGAGCTATCAAAATTATTCATCAATATCACAAGTCCTTTTTACAACATATTTTTGTTTATATAATCTCTATTATGAAGTAAAACACAGAGAACTTGGTCCCAAATTCAAACGGAAGCAGTCAAGATATTCCTAACAAACTAAATAATCTAATTATTTCAATTAGCTAGCCAAATAGTCTATTAAAAAGTACAATGATGTGAAGAAGGACATTCTTTGATTAGAAAGCACTGAGGACACACAATGATTTGTTTATTGTTGCAGAAATGAACTGAAACCTTTCACCTGAAGCTAAGAGTGTATTTGAATTGCAGGAGATCCCTATTTTTCAGTCTTGCCATGCATTGTAAAAATTAATGGGAAGTAAGGACCGTGATTGTACTGGACTGATTACTGGTGGTCAACTTATAATCCCCAACTGAACTGAGTAAGCGTAGTGCTGAGTGTGGGAGGCCCACGTGGGGATTGTTGCCATCAATATAAGAGGCAGAACTAGAGAAGGATAATGCATTAATAACTAAAACGTTTGGTATCTGCCCATTTGTACTAGGTACGCCCTTGGTTCTCGCTCAGTAAAAGGTGACTGAAATTGGTATTCGGGGCTGCAGTCAAAGAGGTGTAAGCCCTCTGATTCCAGACTTTTGCCTTTCTTATTTTTCTTGTCTCGCTTACTCTTTCTTATCATCCGCGGGAACCTTGTTCTCAGGACTTGTCACCCTGGTTAGAACGACACAATGAAAGACAAATGAATAAAGGACTGGACATATGAATAAACAAATAAACAATTAAAAAGAGTCCTGTACTTTACCCTGGAAAAAGTTTTTTCACTGTGTGGAAGACTAGATGTGTTTCTATCTAAATATGAGAATTCTAATATGTCCTATGTTCTACCAGTTCCAGAAAGTTTGAACTAATTATATGATGTTTCAAAGTAAATATACATATGCTGATTTTTTGCATTTTATAATTAATTGTTTCATAATTTCTTTAACTATTTACTTAAAATTAGTTATATTTTGAATGTATTGCTTAAATATTTTCAAGTTACAAGCTGTAAGTCCTTTGCTTTCTCATTTTTTATCATTTGCATTCAATACAAAAACAAAACATCATTGCTCAAAATATCCTCTATCTCATTTTTATAAAATAAAGTGTCTTCATATAAATCTGAAATAGTACTAAAAATTGTCACTTATTCTGTATTTTCTAATCAGCTATTCAATCTCTATAAATTCACTTTAATGTTAGATGACAATTACATTTATAATTTCTTTCATCTGTTTATAGAAATATGTAACAACCATATGTATCTAACAACTCTGGAGAAATATTTTAATGAAACTATTAACTCAATGTTTATTATAGCATCATGCTTTGAATTTCATAGACTTTTTATCATTTTTCAAAGTTTATATAATTCAAAAATGATGTTGTCATTCTTAATTTCCAAATGTAGAATTACATATTTTGAATGCAAGTAGTGCCTTCCACTTCTGTACTGTCAGTTGTAGTCTGTGGTTGTGGATATGGCCTTACTTGAAATCAAGAAAATGATATCTCCTATTCCGGCCTTCCATGTACTGTAATTTTGTTTGTTTGTTTGGTTTTTGTTTTTTTTTCCAGTACCGGGAATCGAACTCGCGACCTTGTGCTTGCCAGGCAGGTGCTGTTCCACTGAACTAAATCCCCAGCCCCTCCATGTACTTTAGTAAAAAAGTCTTGTCATTAGTACTAGATCTTAGCAGCTCCCATGTTAAGAATGCTAAAATTTCCATTCGTTTATATCTGTATCCCTTTTTTCTTTCCCAGTAATGGTTTCTGTCTCTTTCAGTCAATTATTCTTCAAATCAACCATCTCAAAATGGATTGCTCTCTATTTCTACATTGGGCAGCTCAGAAAAGCATAGGTTCCTGTCAGTACAGCAATAAAAGAAAAGGATCAAGACAAAACTTGTGAGTACACACATACACACACACACAGTCACAGATACACAGGATAACGTCAAAGAAGTCCATAGAAAAATGTGCCACTTTGCGACTCAGTGTTAAAAGACACAGCTGCTTCCCTTTCGCTACATAAATACACAATGGAATGAAAGGACTGGGTGGCAGAGTTGTAATTAAACAGAGACAGTGATGAATTAGCAGCTGGCTTCTAAATCCAAAGGTGAGGCTTGGTACGTGTATGTGCTGACCTGCAGCAACAGTGAGAAATACTTATGCCAGGCCGTGTAACATCCTCATGAAAACGTGTGTGCAAAGTTTCTCAAATGAAATCCAGCCCAGCCTGACAAATCCCTGCTGTGAAAGCCACGGCCCGCCTCCTCAACAGCTACTGCTCACGATGTAGCGGCCTTATCCGTCCTGTCAGAAAGACAGCCCTGCTCCGAACGCAGGCTTACAGGGTGCCACACTTCAGCGCAGAGACCAGGGTTGCTGCCCTCAAGTCCAGTTCCTGCGGGAAGCCATGGTGCTGAATGTCTGACTTCATGTCTATAGAAACTTCAGGAGGATATTCTCAAATGGCACTGTTACCAGAAAGAAATTAGAGGCAGGTGGTGTAAATGAAGTAATTAACAACATTGAAGGCTAAGTCTCACCTCTGCATCCGGCCTATGCCATTCCCATCATGGAAATGCCCTTTCATCACTTTACCTTTTCTCCAGAGGCCATTTTAAAGCTCACATATTCTATAAAGTCTTCCCGAAATGTTTTTCAGTCATTTCCATTTCTCTCATCCATAAACTGGTATATTACTTATGGTCCACAGGACACCTTCTACTTTTCAGTCATTTTCTAGTTATTCCAGTCACTGTCTGAATTAATAATTTTCTATACAGAGAAAGCACTTCATTTACAGAATTAGGATTTTTTAAAATATGCTTTTGCTTTGGTTAGTAAGGTAATGCAGAGAACATGGAACTAGAGAAAATGTGACCTTTGGCCACATGGAGGCTACTTTTTATTGGAAGGAGAAAGACAACCGATGAGTAGTGAGGCCAAGTCTGAAGTGATAGTGACCAGTGATTTGTAGACATTCTGACAGGCTGACAGGACACAGCCGTGGCAGTGGGGAAGCAGCACACACCTTAGGAGACGAAGGCTCTGGACAGAAGGAAGCAATACATAAGTTGAGCTCTAACTTATGGGAAAGACCTAGCCAAGAATCCATGCAGAAGAGTGTTATCAGGCCACCTGGAAAGTTATTAGCTGATGAATTTAATTGTATTCCTTTCAGGGAGAAAACCACTTAGCTCTCCCTCTGCAACTCCACCTGCATTATACCTCTTGCCCTGCCCTTTGTGCTCCAGTTTATCTTTTAAGCCTCTCTAATTATGTTCCCTTATCATTTTCTTTACTTCCAGGACTACATAAATAATACAGGAGTGAAGGTGACCTTAAGAAAAATCAATGGTGATTAGTGGGAAAAAATGAATATGAACAAAGAACACTAGCAAAAGAGAAAGAGAAATAAACAGATTAGGGAAAGGAAGTTATCTATGGATATGGAAAAGCAAAAGGCTCTGAATAACTATTTCTGCACCATTCAACATACTCTGTGTTCATGGTAGTTTTTGAGAGGACACAGAGCAAAATGTCTGAATCATATTCTAAGCAGAGAGAAAATTGCTCAAATTTTTTTTCCAGCAAGAAAAGCACTAAATTGCAATAGTAAAGACATCACCCACTGAGTTAGGACACAATTGATTAAATTTTCTTTTAAATACTCCTTTGGGGGATATGATCCTGCACTTCTATTCAATTCTGAGAAAAATCAAAGGACTTTAATAACTCAGAAGCTTCTCTTTTTTATGCACCTATCATGCCCTAAGGCAGAGAGAAAGGCTCGGCAGCTCAGGCTCCTTTCCCAGGTCCCTACAAGTGTGTGCTCTGTGCCATAGATGCTTTTTCAGGGGCACCCTGTTCTCGCGCTTGGGCTCACTTCTTTCACTGGCTTTTCCTTCACAGATTTTCAGGAAAATGTCTTAACTCTTATGGCGCTTAATATGTTCAACACCTGTATTAATTCTCTTGGCAAGACACTTACCCTTGACCCTGCTCTTTAGAACCACTCTAGCAGCATGCAGGGTGACACTGTGGACCGTCCCAGTTTTGTCACGGTGACATCTGTGGGGCATTCTTTTCCAATCAGCGCACTCTCTCAATGTCTGGATTGTTCATTGTCTTGTAGATTGCTTTGTTCGTGGCCCAAAGAACAAGTCCATGTTTTCTAAAATGCCTAAAGAATACCTCTGCACTCGTTTTTTGTGTTGATCTTTTCAGGGAGTTAGTCAAAGGTGCCAGTTCCAGAAAAGGGAGCTCAAACATTGTAATGCATGTGACACAGCCCCAGTTGTTCACTGTAATTCGGAGGGGAAACACAGGGAAAAGAGGCTCTGAAGGATGCTCCATTTTAGAGAAGACAGGGTAAGCAAAAGTATATGAAATAAAGACAATGGTCCCTGATCTTGTCTCCATGAGGCCATTGCCTGACTTAATGTCCTTGATATAACTGAAGATTGTCATCCAGTTAATGCTGTGCAGAGTGTGTGTAGTTCCTTCAGGAGACTGACATGCGTATAATTCCAAATCATGATCCTTTCTGTCCCACGACCCCTCCTCTTGATTAATTCATTAAAGAACGCTATGTACACATACATTTTAATCAGCTCAGGGAGAATGACTCTAAGTTGTGGTATCTGAATGAGGAAATGAAGTGTCAGGAGGAGTGGCTGCCTGTATAAAAATGATTGTTTTGTTTTATTTTCTTCTGATTGATGAGGTTAACTGCTCTGAATAACTTTGAACCTGTGAAGCCTTCTTAGAAAATAGTTTAAATGCAAGCCCTTTCTAAAAATAGTTTAAAGGCATACTTTAATATTTATGCAGGAAAGTAGTTGCAAGATTTATAGCACAATAAAATATCAATTGCAAACATTCTGTGTTCGTCATAATTATTATTAAGAACCACTTAACTTGGTATTTCCCATTTCATAATCCTCATTAAGCACTCAAAGACCTGACTGTTTTCTAATTCTCCTGTATCTTTTAGGTAGGATAAATTGTTAATAATATTTTCATTTTATTTCCTAGATGGATGAGGACTAGTAATATTTTAATTTACTAAGAACATTTAAAAGTTTTTCAAATAAGACAAAGTAACATGAAAATGTCTTTAAAATTCAAATGAGTTTATATTAAAAAGCATGCTTAAAAAGCTTAAATGTACACTTTAAAGAGTTTTCTCCCTATTACATTTCCTGAAATCTTGATTTTTATAAGTAGTTCTAGGAACCTGGCAAGAGGACAGAGTGCAGAAGATGTTAAATAACAGAAGAGAAAGTATAAAATCATAAAGCCATGATGTAGCTGCAGTATGAAAACAGATTCACTCAGTCTGAGTTTAGGTCTCCCCTGTAACTGGCACTATCACTGCAGACAAACGCTGGGAGAACATAATCAAATTTGCATCTTAGAGATAAAAATTTATGTGATAAAATAGAAAATGTAATATATAGGATAAAGCTACCGGAAAGAAAAGGGGACAGGAATAACAGCCTAGGCTAAGAATAAGAGGAGTTTTAAAAATTGGGAAACACGATAGGAACTTGGTTAATGGAGACTGTACTAAGACTCAAAAAATATTTAAAGAATAGGCTCAATAAGAAAGCAGGGATGCTTTCAGGTTTCTAGTCAACTTTATTAGGCAACTATTTACCGATCACCTTTTGTATACTTATTAATATTCAATTCATTACAATAACCAATTCATCAAAGAAACTTACATTAAGAAATCTTTAGTTTTTATTAAATAAAAAAATTCTAGTAGGCCAGTCTCTCCATTTTGTAAGACATAATTGTTTCTAGGTTATTTTAAAATGTCCATTTAAAATGTTTTCCCATCCTAAGGTATTGATAAATAAAGCTACACGATCAGTGAGACACCTCCCTTAAGGCTGACTTATAGTTATGGAATAGTTGACAGATGCCAACCACCAATTTTCTACTTAGCTTTAAATATCTCTTCTTACATGGTTATTTATTGTCTGAAATGTGCATCAAAATAATGTCTCTGTCTCCCTCCCTTCTTCTCACTCTCTCCCTAATAACTGTGTCTACACAATGCGATGATAAAATACATGGAAATGCATAAAGTGTGCTACATGGATTCCAGCCAGACGTTAAATATTTTTCCACTTCTTTTAATCTATTGAAAAAGTAATAAAATGTTTCCCTAATTTTTCTTTTTTCTTTCCTTCCTTTCTTCTTTGTTTCTGGAAATTCAGTTCATTATCTTTGAAAAAGTTCTTTACCAGTGTTTCTGAACAATACTATATCCTACAATTCTTATTGCATAATTTAGTTTTAATAAGTATTTTTATCTTTACTTATAATACATTATTGAATATATGGATATTAATGTTTGCTATTCATGAGGTGGCAATATTTATTTCACTTTATTTAAATTGAGATGCTTTATTTATTTAAAGCATTTTCTAAAAATTCATGATATGAAAATTGTTAGTTTATAATATCTCAATACCTAACAGAATAATAATCTGAAGAACACACTTTCTAAACTGCCGAGGATATAGTTCAGCAGCACAGTGCCTGCCTGGCAAAAGCAAGGTCTTGAGTTTAATTACTGGTACAAAAAACAAACAAACAAACAAAAAAAGAGCCTAAGTGACCTCTCTATTAACAACAACAAGAGCATTACCCTTTACCCCAACTTTACAGGTAATTCTTTTCTGATCAATCTTCAAATTTTCAAATCTTTCAGCTCTACTCTTTGATCCTGATTCTTACTTTAGGTCTAGCTAAAATCAGCCAGCAGTACTCATGCCACGGATCGATCATGGGACTGTCTTGAAATTCAACCTCATGTAAAGTTTTACAACGCAGGTAAAATGCAGATAAGTTCTTTATCAGAGTGTAACAGGCATTGCCTCTAGTCTAATTCTCAACAGAGTCCTCATTCCCAAGTGAAACTCGTGAGCCTGTCCTTTACTGTGTGCATTCCTCACAACATTCTGGTCTTCTGATCTCTGACCAGAATCCCCATCAGTCTGCACTTACAGCATTCTGGAGCTTCTCTGGCCTACATCTCCAAACCTTTGCAAAGTTCTCTTGCAAACCATTTCCAAAGACCTTTGAACTACGTGGCCAGGCAGAGTCACAGCAACAACTCCCCTTCTCTAGTACCACTTTTCTCTACTGGTCAGCTTTCCTACTGTTTCAAAATACCAAACACAAAACATACAGAAGAAGTTTAATTTAGTTCATGAAATCAGAGATTCCACTTGTGGTCATCCACTGCCAAGGCAAAATGGAGCTGTGGAACAAATCTGCTTACTTCATGGTGGTTGAGAAGCAGAAGAGGGGAACAAGTCCATAGAAGATAATGGAACGGATACAGTACCCGAGGTCATGCCTCCATTCTCAAGCCAGATATACCCCGAATTGTGCTTTACTCATCATTTGGGTAGCTCTCAAATCAATCAAATTTTCCATCCAGCTTAAATGTCACATCAGTTTGTAAAGGGAATCAAAACAGAACTGATTAATTTTAGTCTACACTAAAGCACTGCTTATGTAGATTTGAACCTAAGAAATAACTGTTGTGATTTTTATTTTACTTATTATATTAACTATTACATATTGTTGTAGTGCTTACAGCTCAGAAAAAATTTATATTTGTGTGTATGAACACACATATTTGTCTGCATATATCTATATAAAAATACACCTTGCATTTGAAGCAGCTAGCTATGAGAAAGTTTATCTATAAGGTGAAAGTACTGGAGCTCCTATGCTATAGGCTATAAAAGATTGGAAGAAGGCTGGGGCTTCAGGCTGCTACTTTGAGCCATGGAGGTATTAGGTATATAAATAATGTTAAAAGAATTCTCCTTTTGCACTAATAAAAAGATCAGTGATGCTGGAGATTCCTGATACCAGAAACATAATATAGCAAGGTCAGGAGTGGGGATTGATATCAATGGATTTTGACCAATTAAAATGGTAGCAATGTGCATGGACCAAATACATCAAAATATGTTCTTTCAAAGGACATTGGTATAAGCTGGAAATGTAAGGACAGCAGTCATGAAGATCAAAGCTGCTGCTTCCTGACTGCCCTGTCTACCGCTGTCCTTTCGCACCAGCTGGGTTTACACTTCCTAAATCTCTTCTACATGATCTCTGTGTAAGCAGGCTAGAGTGGTCACTCTGCCTTAGTTGTTCTCATTTCATCACTTCAGAGTGCAGTTTGGCAAGTTATTTTATAAATTTGCTTTTAAAATAAACTAGATACTTCAGGATAAAATTAATATATATTAAACATTTTATGTGTTAAATTGGCTATGTATCAGATGTATCACAATGTAAAGTTTCATTTCTTCTGCAGGTCACTATCTTTTTTCTCTATGACTACTGATCATGCCAATTCCTATAGACTCAAGCCCAATTGTAGATTTAAGGGACAGAGGAAAGAACTTCACAGTGATCAATGATGTCTCTTTTGGTTACCCTAGGTAAGATTACCACAGATATGATAACAATAAGCGTTTATCAGCTAACAGTTTCTGAGAGTGAGAGATACAAGCATGTCTTGGCTGGTGTTTACACCTCTGCACCCTTCATGAGTCTGTGGCACCCTGGGAGACTGTTATGGACTGAAAGTTCACATCCCCAAAACACTTTTGTGTTGCATTAATATTCACCAACGTGATAATTTTAGGAAGTGAGGTTTTTATAAAGTATTAGCATTCCATGAGGTCATAAGGGTAAAGGCCAGATGCATAGGATTAGTGCCCTTAGAAGAATTAATTCAATATGTATATTATCAATTCCCCAAGATGAATAGGATGTTTAAACTTATTTTTATTAGTACATATTGGCAGTTCATGCATGTTACCTTGCATCACCTTGGAGGTATGCTAATATTGTTTTAAAAGTGTCATGAGAATCACGGAGTGCCTGCTTCCCAGCTCTGCTGCCTCTGTGTGACAGGAGAACAAGTGGATGGTCTGAAATCTAGAAGGAGACCCTCCCCACAGTCAACTATGCTGGCACCCTGATCTTGGGTGCTCAGCCCCCAGATCTGTGAGAAATAAATTCTGACTGTTCATAAGTCACCCAGCTTATGGCCTCTGTCACCTCCAAAGTCAACTGAGAAAGAAAACTTCTAGATCCATTCACGTCGGTCTTTGTCTCAGATCTGTGTCCAGTGTCACAGCACAACGGTCTTGGCTGGGCTCAAATGTACTTCAAAGTCCAGTCATATGAGACTCTACTCGGTAACTCTTAGTGTGCAAAATCAAACTTTCCATAAAAGAAACCATATAATGAAGAGGGAGAGAGAGAGAAAACCCAAGAGGGAAGTCAAAAGTTTCAAAAATAATTATAACCAACGTCAATACTGACTACCCAGCATTTCTGCTTGTGTATTATTCATTAGAATGAATCAAATTAAGCTCTTGTCTCACACAGTATTACTAAAGAGAATTAACTCCAAGAGGTGAGAATTATCAAAGCCATCCTAGTGGCTTCCAACCACAGGAGGAAAGTGATTTAACTCAGTCCTTAAAAATCTCACTGGACTCTTAGAACTTAGATCTCCTGATGAGCTACATTCAAGCAGATATTTCTAGGGATATCATACAGTGCCTAACAGTTTTAAACAATAAATTTTTGACATGATTTAAAGAGTTATAAAGAGCACCTAAGTGTATGGAAGATGATTTCATGAAATGAGCACAAGTCAATGTTCTCTGAATTTATTATGGTGAAAACTTCAAGTTGTCAAACATTAACTTTCCATCCTTTTTTTTTTTTTGTACTAGAAATCAAACTCAGGACCTTGCACTTGCCAGGCAGGCGCTTATGCCACTGAACTATATTCCCAGCTGGGAAACCTTAACAGTGTGGTTTACTTCTTTGTTACACAGAATCCAATAGCACTGACACCTTTATTCTGCAAATATTGCTGGCTGAAGTGTGCTCAGTGTACCTTCTCCATAACAACTATGGTCCTAAATTTTCCCTCTCAAGAGGCAAAACCAAGCATTTTTAGAAATTGAGGCTTTATTACCACAGCAGAGATGACGTCCTTCACCCTTTGCTGCATTTTAAGAAAGTATCTGGTTCAATCCCAGTTATTTCACAGCAAAAATGTCTTAAAATTACAGAAATTAAATTGGAAGAAAATATTCTTGAAAGGTCGTTTGGTCTAGTATTAAACTGAATTTTCAGTGCCTTCTCTGAGGAAGAGGGATCTTAGGGAACAGAAGATGAAAATTTCCTGAAATAGAATTATGATTAGCATGTTTGTGCAAAGAAAAACAATTCCCAAAAGATGAATAAAGTAAGGAGAGCAAGAGAAGAGAGGAGAGGCACGAAATTAGAGAGAACAGGTAGGGAAACGGCTCATGCAGAGCTTTTGATAGGAGCCACAAGAGGAGGCAAGTTGTGTGGTGTCTAAGTGAACAGACCTAATCGAACAGTCATGAGCACAGAGGCAGCCTGATTTATCCTTTTAAAAGTGTGATTCAGGCTGCTATGTTGAGAGAAGATCACAGGGCAACCAGAATAGCAAAGAGGACCAGTTGGGAGGTTACTGCAATAGTAAGGAATTGGCAGTGCTTTCAATATGGTGACTTGCTTTTCAGAGAATAAGAAATTATTATCTTCTGGGTATATTACTGAAAATTGAAGGGGACCATGTCACTTTGGGGTTGTGAGGAAGTTTGAAAATTACAAATTTCTGTAATGTTATGTCAGTAGCAAATTTCTTTCTTAGGTTAAAATGCGGGTATAACCAGGAACTCATTAACGCAGGAACGATAAGCTCAGATCCCACACCCAGGATACCTTT
The DNA here is from genome assembly GCF_000276665.1 of Chinchilla lanigera. Lineage (NCBI taxonomy): Eukaryota > Metazoa > Chordata > Mammalia > Rodentia > Chinchillidae > Chinchilla > Chinchilla lanigera. The sequence goes on from NW_004955447.1 coordinate 9,791,950, forward strand.
TTTGCCACTGAAGTTTTTCTGAGGACCTGGACCTGTTCAAACGCTGTGGGGAATCATTTGAACATCATTTACAGTAGGTACACATGTCTCAATCTACATGTCTTTGCTTTATCTTACTATAACTGAATTTTGGTTTTCTTCCTCCAATTTCCATTCCAAGTGACGACCAAAAACATAATCTTATTCAGTGTTAGCTCAGCATAGTCATTTCAGGGTTATTCTAGAACCTTCCATAGCTCTTCATATTCCAATATTTCACGATGGCAGACTGCCATTACTGAGTAGGGTCATACTATTTGGCATATTACTTGCTGTTCAGCCGTTCGTATCTACTGAAATGCAAATTACTGTACACATATAGGAACTTGTGCATTCATCAGGGATCCTGAAATTCCTTTCATTTCTGTGTCTTTTTAAATTAAGTGGAACCAAATATGATGCAGCCACATTTTTATCCCACTAGAGTACTATGGGAAACTTGGTGAGGCTGCTTTACATTCCATGTCTTAGTTTATTCTGTGGTACTATAACAGACTACCTCACACTGAGTAATGTGCGAAAAAGAGACTTATCCGGTTCCTGATTTTGGTGACTGCCAAGTCCAAACAGCATGGCGTGGCCAAGGATGAATGACAGAAATGTGTGGAAGCAACAAGCAGCATGTATGGGAGAACTCACACAGCAAGAAGGGAAGTGACAGAGGACAGAGGAGCCACTGATCTTTCTGTCACAACCTGGTCCTGTGGGAAGTAGCCCCACCATTCTGGTAGGCATTAAGCCCTTCTTTTCTGAGAGACACGCCCTCATTACCTAATTATCTCCTGTGACTCCTGCTCCACCTCACTGTGATTACCTTGGGAAATTAATGTGCAACATGAGCTTTGGCAGGTGCAAATTGCAGTCAGACCACAGCCCCCACTTAGAGCTAGAGTGATCATGTATTTTACCATCCAAAGCTGGGCATGTTATCAGACATAAGATATACAAAGAGGAGAGGAGCCGCCACCTCACTGCTGCTGCCACCGTCCATTTGATGAGGAGCTGGAGGAGGAGCGGGGAGGCCTGGAGGGCACCAACATGATCCTCAAGATGAAAATAAAATTGGAATAGATGGGATACAGCAATTTTGTGATGACCTGGCACTTGACCCAGCCAGCATTAGTGTTTCGATCATTGAATGGAAGTTCAGAGCAGCAACACAATGTGAGTTCTCCAAGCTGGAGTTCATGGAGGGCATGACAGAATTCGGATGTCACAGCATAGAAAAGCTAAAGGCTCAAATACCCAAGATGGAGCAAGAATTGAAAGAACCAGGACGATTTAAGAATATTTACCAGTTTACTTTTAATTTTGCAAAGAATCCAGGACAAAAAGAATTAGATCTAGAAATGGCCATTGCCTACAGGAACATAGTACTTAATGGAAGATTTAAATTCTTAGACTTATGGAATAAATTTTTGTTGGAACATCACAAACAATCAATACCAAAAGATACTTGGAATCTTCTTCTAGACTTCAGTACATGATCGCAGGTGACATGTCTAATTATGATGAAGAAGGAGCATGGGATGTTCTCACTGATGACTTTGTGGAATTTGCACACCCTCAAATTGGTGGGACAAAAAGCACAACAGTGTAGCACTAAAGGAACCTTCTAGAATGCACATATTCTGTATAATAAATACAACAGGAAATTGCACAGTCAATTTCTGCTGGCTGGACTGAACTGAAGACCGATCCTCACTATTCAGACTGAGGGTTGAGACAAAACTTTCAGGATACATTTTGGACCATATCACACTTCATTCTTCTAATGGTGGTTTGGGCTTGTCTTCTAGCCTGGGCGGCTCTAAACATTTATAATTCCAACGTTTGTGGATTTAATCCTAATATCTGTGGACCATCCTAGTTTATTCTCCCATAAGTCTGAGAAGTTTTATGGTGGTTATTTTGAGGTTTTCATTCTTGCATAAAGCACAATGCTTTCTTCATCAGAAAAGAGTTTGGCATAAGAATTAAATATAACAGACATCACAAACACAAAAAAAAACCAAGATATACAAAGAGCACATGTAAGTCAGGACCGCGGGAAGCAAGGCACGCTTTGTAACCATCTCACATCCCAGCCCAACAAGCATCTCTGCTCTTCCTACTCCCTGGCCAGAGTGGCACGAGGAGTATCCACAATGCCGCATTTATCCGGGTTAAATAGGCACATTGGAGAGCACGGGGTCCATTATACTCTCAAACACCCACTCTTGCCTGAGGTTTCATTGTCCCAAACTTGGATGCTAAACTGAGGAGATGTGGGATCAGAGCACCGAATCTCTTCATTCACCAGTCAGTCTCTACTCTGGCTTCCTGTCATGCCCACCTCTAACCCTCAGCCCAGACGCTGAATCATTTTTAATATGAGAATAACTCACTCAGAAAATACTCTTCCAAAACTCTTAATGCTGCCCATCCACTGTGATTTCAAAGCCAACCAGGTGCAGTTTCCATTTACTGCTTTGGCAACCGTGACTTTGCGGCTCACATGAGCACATGTGTGCGGCTGTAGGGAAGAGTATGTCAGACAAAATCCCGTAGTAATTCATCCTGTCTTCAGTATAATAGTGAGCAAACCAGTGCGCTTCACAGATAGTGTTCCTTGTATTGCAGATTACATGGCTAGACAAGAAGCAAGTTGTGGTGACAAATAAGTTCTTCAAATATCCCTGTGTTGGACTCTGTTTTCTAGTACCTTTAAAAACACTAAATTGTCTTGTTCTTGAACTTATTGCCTCCAAACCTCCAACAAGCGATATTGTTTCAAGCTTTTAAATCTTCAGGTTTTATAATATGCAGACAATTTGAGATAAACTCAGTGTCTGCTTTTTCTTATCAACTTCTTGATTTAAAGTACCATATTTTAAAGTAATTTCACTGTATTTTAAAGGCTACTGTAAGATATGTAGGGAAATAATTCAATCAATTAGTTTAAGTGAAAAGGGGAGATCTTTATGTAAAATAATATTGCTATAAAAACTACAATGATTTCAAAAATCTATTCACTCCCCAAAATTGTAAGCGTTCTGTGATTTACCTAGTATGGTAAAATATGCCCACCACCTTACACTGAGCTTCAAAAGCTTAAATGAGCAAAAGACTGAAATTCCTTAGATTGATGGCATCTTGGGATCCTTAAAGATTATACTGTTCCATTTATAAAGCGGCTGTTACCCAGTAGGGAGCAATACAGAACATGCTATGTTTCAAGTGAGAGGAAAATGGAAGCTGTAAGGCCGGAATACTCAAGACAAAGGTTATCAATATTAACAGAGAAGAACTCATCTTGTAAACATGGGAAAAGAATTCAAGCGTAAAACTAAGGTTAAATTTATAGTCATATGCTGCGATTTATATCTAGATGTACCCCCAAATTCTGTGTGCTTATAGGCACATCTTTCAGAAAGCGATTAGATCATGGCTTCATGATATTCATCAGGGGACTAATCCATCAACACTATGCTGCTGATGAGTTTACAGTTAAAGGTGATGCTGGGCAGTGAAGCCTGGTCAGAGGACGTGGTCACTGCAGGGTGGCCTGGATGCATCTTTTCCAAACTCCTCCCTTGATCTCTCCCTGCTTCCTGCCTGCTAGGCCCTAGGTAAGCCTCCTCTGCCAGGCCGCCCTGCCTTGGAGCCAGCCAACTGTGGACTTAAACCTCTACAAACTGCGAGCCAAAATAAAGCTCTCTTCAAGTTATGGGTTCAGATTTTGTGTCTCAGCAATGACAAAGTAGCTAAGACATCATGTAAATGCTAAATTATTACTTTTTAGCTCAACTCAAAATATTCATTCATCTCAACTGAATCTACACATACAATAGCAACAGAAACATACATCATGTTAAATTGAGCAAGTGAGTTATCAGTGTAAAAAAAGTCAGCAAACTACTTACTGAAGAACAACAAAATGAAAAGATAACTGAGAATTTACCAGAATAACTTACAATCTAATTGGGTATGGGGATGACATGTTTGTGAATGTTTGTTGTAGTTGTGTTTAAAAATTGTTATTGGAAAATATGATGCTAAATAGTTTTGAAGTAAAAAAATAAGATGTCTTAAAGATAGAAGGAGAAAGGTTAGAGAGTAGAGGGTTCTATTTCAAGTGTCATAGTTAGAGCAGGGCCTAAATGAGAATTACACTCAAATGTGTTTTGGGGAAATGTTCTGAGGCAAAAGGGAGAACTGGAAGCAAATAGAGAAAAGGGGGAAAAGTACTAGAAAGTGGTTTCAGGCAGAGACTGCCTGTTGAATCCCATGAAGGGTATAAATTATTCTGCAGAATTAACACCATCTTTCTGCCAGTTAGTGACTCAACAAAGCTTTTTGAATTAAAATAGTGAGGAAAGAAGACAGTTTGAAAAGCCTCCTTCTCACTTTCCTTCTAACTCTTAATCTAAGGTCAAATGTCCGTATCAACTCATTCTGTATCCAGGAATTCTGTAAAAATCCAGTGCTTCCCTTTTCCTAGTTTATGGTTACCAAAACAAAGAGCCATGGGTGTCTCTGCTAAAGAGGTCAAGTGGTCACTGCTATTGAGACTCTGCATCCTGAGAATGAGGTCTGCAAGTTGGCTTTTGTCTAGAAGTTGAGCAGAGGACTAAGATTTTCCCTTGGGGCAGGTGACCTCCACTACTGCTTGTCCATTCTTATATTTCTAATATACAGATATTAACCAAGGACCTATTGGTCGATTATCTATCTAACCCCAAGAATATAAATCCCTTTATAGCTTATCAAAAGCCATGCCATCTCAGCTCATTTTTGAATATTTCTATGCTTTACCAACACTGCACAACTAATACTAAATTATATCCCTCAGGTAACTGAGTCAATGTGCTACTCAAAATTCTTACTATTTAAAATAAATCCTTTTTAGTACTAAAAATTATTATGTATTGTGTTGATTTAGAGCTAGAAGTACTACATTCAACTGCTGCAGCAATTTTGAAAAGCAAATCCTCTAAACCTCAGTTTTTTTCTGTCTGGCAAAGTAAAATTATTTACACTATATTTCCTTAAGTATTCAAAAAATCCATAAAAACACTGCGTAGGTGTAGCCCTTATGTCACTATATTAATTGTATATAATATCTCTGTGGTATTTTAGCCTATAGTTGTATGTGTATATATATATATGCATGTGTATATGCATATATATATTAACATGAGCCAGATACTGCAGCACACGCCTGAATTCCATGTTCTTGGGAGACTCACCCAGGAGAACTCTGAGTTCAGAGGCAACCCGAGCAACTCAGAGAGACCCTATCTCAAAATGCAGAACACAAAGAACTGTGGTGTAGCTCAGAGGTCGAGTGTCCCTAGGACATCAAAAGGATTTGGCATACTGATAATTTCTGAATACTTACTTCACTATCTCATACAAGAATGTTGCTTTTTTTTCTTTCTCTTTTTAAAATGCCCTCTATTCTTGAAGTCCTAAAATAAAAACAGTCTTTTTCAGTTTAAATTTAAAGCTAGACTTTACAACAAAGGACTTTTTCTCTTCTGAAAAGGCCTCCTTGTAAAAGCTACAAAGGTATATCACACTTCAGGTAGTTCCCTTGGACATCTGATAGGTGTAAATGAAGGTTTTAATCTCCCGGCAGACCCACGATGCTCACAGATGTGACCCTTGCTAGGAGTCTCAGGCAGGACCAGAGGAGGCGGCGCCTGCGCACCTGCTGCCTCGCTCCGGGGCCTGGCGGGGTCTGGCCCAGTGCTTCTCTGTCACAACTTCAAGCTAAGGAAACTTCTCTATTCCAGCAGTTCTGGAGCCTTTTGCTTCAGACACTGTGCTGCCTGTGGCCTGAGAAAAGTCAGAGTCACACTACAGGCAACTTGCGGGGATATTTCCCTGGGGATGGCGAGGGACGGGAATGAAATGAAAGAAGTTTATATGGAAGTAATATGTTTGCTCTGTTTTATACAGAAGAGTTTGTATTTACAAGGACAACTTTATCGCAAGAACAATATCTTGATTCTTTGTTGTTTGTATATTTCATTTATCCGGTAATCTCTCTCTTTCTCTCTCTCTCTCTCCCCCCCGTGTGTGTGTGTGTGTGTGTGTGTGTGTGTGTGTGTGTGTGTTTTACTGATTTTAAAACAGTTCTGAAAACAACAGACAAACAGTAAACTTAAAGCCTGCTCTGAGAAACTCAGAGAACAGAGAGAAAGTGGAAACACTCAAAGCAAACATTGCTCAGTGGTACAATATAAGTTTCCCATCCAGAAATCAAGCCCTTCCGTGATCTCAGCTCATAAAAGCTGATTTCTGAAATTACCTCAAAGCTATCTGCAACACCGTACACTGAAGTACCATAATTGCATATAGCAAAAATATATCCTGAGCAAGATGACATTTGTGACTTCGTCTTACATCTTATCACCTCAACTGTTACTTTTTTTTTAAGGAGACATGGCTAAATAGACAAATATTATAATTTTAGATATTACCAGATTTCAGGGATTTTCTATGAATATTAGGCATTCCATTGCAGTGTGCCATATTTCAATTTCTTTTTCTCATTATAAAATGTATTCATTTTAAAGCTCTTCTTGTTTAAGAAGTATTCACTTCAGAGGGCTTTTCTGGAATGGATTTTCTACCAGGAAGGTAATTTATCATATTGTACTGTCTCTCAAACTAAAAAGAAAATTGGTAGATAATAAACATTCTCTACGCAGTCAGTGTTTGCAAGTGCAGTCTGCAAAGCGAGACAGTGGCATCGAAGCAGGTTAAACAATGCGCAATGCAGCGCCTAACAAGTGTGCGTATTTAGATCAAACTAGTTTCTGAAACTGGCTGTCTTTCTTGGCACATTGTAATAAAACTTTATAACACGTGAAACCCAGCCATATTTTAAAGATAACCAGAAGTGCCACTTTTATTCTATAACACATATACCCATTATAGAGATATTCTATGGTAACAAGTCCCTATGTGAAATCACAGCTTTCTAAATATCTATATATTGGTATTTAGAAAACAATATTGTAAGATTTACTTACAAAGCTTTCTGTTCTTTTAAAGTTAATTTTGTTTGTATAAAAATGCTGTTATAGCCAAATTTTAAAGCATATATCTATTTTCAGGAAAAGAGCACTAAAGACTATGTCTGACGTACAAGTTCGCTGGAAAGCCAGCATGTTGCACAGCTCTTTCAGTACAGAGACCTTATTTAACAAGAAACTCCACATCCCTTCTTAATGCCAAAGTATGAGCAAGTGTTTCTTGGGAAAACGACAGCCCATATTTGTTTTTGTGATGCTAGAGGTTGAATCTAGGGCTTTCACTGAGCTACAGTATGTCTTTTTTGTTTTATTTTGTTTTGTTTTGCTTTGTTTTGTTTTGTTTTGAGACAGGGTCTTACAAGAGTGCCGAAGCCTTGATTTTTTGATCCTCCTGCCTCAGCCTCTCAAGTGCTGGGACTACAGTTGTGCACGGCTGTTCCCATCTTACAAAAATTTATAAAAACATTGTCATTGACGTTCTTCACTGTTTGTGTTTTGCAGAAACTGTGTGGAGACAGAAGCACCATATGCTGAACCACTAAAGTGTTTCTATAAGTTCACTCATTCATTCATGCAGCACATGCTCATCACCACTCGTTTATTTTTAAATAATATCCATACAGCAGTTAGCTGTTAGTCTTTTCACCGATGAAACACATTTCTATTTAGATATTCTTAAAGTAAACAAATCTCAGAGAGTGATAAGGACCATGAAGGATGCTGAGTGGAGTCAGGGAATGAGACTAACTTTAGGTTAAAGGCTGCGGAGAAGTTTGGAAATGCTCATCAAAGAGACATAACTAGGGAAGGGATGTAAGAACCCAGGATGGTCTAAAGGTACATCCATTTTCCTACAAATGACTCAAGTTTACCCTTCTTTATGGCACAATAGTACTCCATTATGTATAAACAGCACATTTTCTTTATCCGTTCATCTGTTGCTGGGCATATAACATAAACAAAGAGCAAAATAAAAGACAGATAATAGGAAAAAGGGAGATAGATTTTTTTGTAAAAAGGAAGGGAACCAAGATGCAGGGATGGGGGGAGGGGGGAAGGAAAAGGGATGAAAAGAATTAAGATGTGTTATGGACATGTACCAACTCCCCATGGAGAGAGTAATCATTATGTACTGCACATGAGTACTAAGAAAAAATAAAAACTGAAAACAAGCACACAGCATGGCATCATTAAAAAGAAGCAAGCGCATGAAGATCGGAAAGAGTGATAACCAAGTATGGTGGAGACACCGGAAGTTCAGACACAGGCCACTCCAAATCTTGTAATCTAGTAGTCTCTAAGTTTAGTTATTCTAGTTATAAAGGGAAAGAAAACATTAAAGATTTTGATGGAATTAGGCTAATGTTTACATTTTCAAAAGAGAACATTAGAGAGAAAAGCCATGAATGTTCCAACAGATTATGAACGCATTCAAACCAAGAACAGTGTCTAGAACCCTTGTTTTATATCTCTGTTCCCCAGCACAGTCCTGGATATTAGGTTGATGACCTGACAGACAGATAGGTTATCCTCAATACCTAGATTGATTGATTCACTAATTTTATTAATTCTTTTTTTTTTTTTTTTGGCACTGGGAATCAAACTCAGGACCTTGCACTTGCAGGCACAAGGCAGGCGCTTATGCCACTGAGCTATATCCCCAGCCCAGATTCACTAATTTTCAAGTAGTTCTGGAACTAATAGACAGAGTTAATTCTTTTTTTTTTTTTTTTTGGTACTGGGAATCAAACTCAGGACCTTGCACTTGCAGGCACAAGGCAGGCGCTTATGCCACTGAGCTATATCCCCAGCCCAGATTCACTAATTTTCAAGTAGTTCTGGAACTAATAGACAGAGGTAAGTTTAAACCTATTTCTTTTGGAGAAAAAATTGAGACCGTTGGCCTATGTCCGTAGCTGGGCAAGCATATCCTCTAGTCGTCTGCATTGTGCGTATACCTAGGAGTGAAATTCCAGCACTGGTGTCCTGCCTGCTTTTATTGTAGTGTCCTCTGTGGGAACAAGGAAGCTTCTATACACTCACTGAAGTGACATGATTTTCTGCAGTTCTCACAGTTCACAGAAGACTTTACGTGTTTGAAAGGTGCATTTAAAGAACACAGTAGTAATAAATGTTTTTAAAGCCCTGAGCACCTGTGAAACATAGTGAATGAAGGATGACTGAGAATTCCTGATACAGTACTAATTGCGTCAGAGCTTCTATGTAAATTAAGGGATAATGTTATTTTGACTTTCATTATATGACTAACTGTCTACAAACTTGGCTGTAATTCCTAGTGAAACTGATAGCACATATTTAGAAACGATAACATTTTCGGCATAGTCATCATGTGGCATTCTGTTTTATTTCTGAGGCCCCTTTTTCACACTTCCCTCCTTTTCAATTGCATTTCACTTTCATTGTCTGGAGAGTGAAGTATAATTGATTGACACATACAACTTACAGCATCGATGTTTGGGTGGACATTCCTTCCCTTGAAATGCACGTGTAAATGCAGTGGTTCAGGGTCAAGCGCCTGCAAAACCATCACAGTGCCCGTAAGGACAGCTGAGGTGCTGCAGCGTGTGAGCGGTTGAACGGCAGCGGCTGGGGCTGCCCTCCGCCCTCACTGTGTCGCGGGCTGCCCTTGCCCTCCTTTCTCCATTAACGTGGTCACTTGCTTCAGTTTTCAATTCATCCGCTCAGTTTGTACAGCGTATCAGCATCTTTCAGGCTTCTTTTGTGTCATGCAAGGTGAATAAAAATGCAGTGGTGACCTGATTCTTCCGATCAAAATGCAGAAAACTCCCAAGTACAGAAGCAGAAGTTGAAAACAATGAGACAGCCAAAGAAATTTAATAAACAACTTATAATGTGGGGAGTAATTACCCTGCCAATTTTCCCTAATAAAAACTGATACATATTAAAAGAGATTCCATCACCGAGTAATTCACTCAATCACTCCAGGCCTGTTGAAAGTTCACCATGGCTTAATACTAGCGTGCTCAGATTAAAACCATGAGAAAGACAGATTTCTGTTTCTTAAGGAGCTTACATTTTAGTAGACATATACTGCCAAATAACCTAACTCCAATGTTATGAGAGAAGGTTATCATGGGAGAAATATGGATTAACTAAATACCGAAAAAGAAAAAGAAAGTTTTCTGTTGCACTTTAAAAGAGCATCTCTCTGAAATTTGGAGGTCAGTAAAAGCTTCCTGTTAAAAATGAAAGCTAAACTGAGACAGTAAGTATGAATAAATTCTAGGCAGAAAAGAATACAGGTTAAAATTTCAGCATCTGTAGTGTATGGAAGCCAAGACAGGAAGTGCAAGTTTGGTCTGGCTGAAGCATAGAGGAATAAAAGTGGGTAAAGGAAGAGAAGAGGAGGAGAGTACAGAGAGTACAAAGAGTACAAAGGCGGAGCTAAATGAGGCAGGAGTTATATGATATCATGAAGCAACTTCGACTCAATCCTGTGGCCAACAGGCCACTGAAGTACTTATGCACATTCACCCTACGTACTAACGTGGCAGTGAATTGGATGTGGTTAAAATTGGGAGAATGGTAAAAATTCTAAGTATGACGTTTCCATAATAATCTAACCAAGTAACACACTAACATATTCACAATGAAAGTGGAAGAAGTTGACACAGTGGACAGGTGTTTAGGAGAGAGAACAAATCTCATTTTCCCAGACAACTATGACATACTGGAAGGGGAAAGATGATTCCCAGATTCCTAACACAAGCAGCGCCTGATATTCCTAGTAGTGACACAGTAACTATTAGACCAAGACTGTGCATAGCATGTGCTACTCCGCTAGCTACTCAGGTTATTTTTTAAGAGTTTCTAACTTTTCAACAACTCTAAATCCTTATATCAGAATGAGCAAACACATACATCCTACGTGTGGTGTGCCAGCCTTTGCAGACAATACCTTTAGAGATGGAGCTAAGGTGCAAAGGTGGTAGCGCTGGGCCTCAATCCAGTATGACGGGTGTTCTTTTAAAGGGAGATTTGAACCTGTAGAGCTGCCAGGGATGTGCACACAATGGGGGAAAGGCCACCAGAGAGCATATCAAATAGCTACTGGCAAGCCAGGAGAGAGTTCTGCGGACAAACCAACCCTGCTGCCTCCTGGAACTTAGACTTGCTTTACACAGAAGAGTGAAGAAATAAATTTCCAATATTTAGACCAACAAGTTCTGGTATTCCATTATGATAGCTCGAACAGAATATATTCATCTAAAGAGCAAATATACCATTAGCACATGGGAAATGAATCATACTTACCACAGATCGTGTTAAAGTCCAGTATAGCATACACAGTAAAAACACACATTTTAAGAGTGAATAGAAAATACAGGTGCCCCTCTTTCTCTACAGATTCTGTATCTCTGGATTCAGTGAACCGCATATAGAAAAATATGCCGTTTTAATTATGTTTTATTCAACTCATACCCATTTTTTTCCAGTCATTACTTCCTAACTACATAAAATTTACACTATTTTACACTATTACATTATTTTACATTAGATTACACTATTTTACATCTGTATATGGAATCTACAGATGATTTAAAGCATGGAGGAGAATGTACACAGGTTATATATAAATGTGTTCCATTTTATATAAGGAATCTGAGCATCCCTGGATTACCTAGGTCCCTATCATGGAACCCCTAGGGATGCTGAAGGATAATTATACTATGTTATAACAAATAATCTTTCTCGGTTAATGCCTTTGCAAATAATTTCAGCATTTGTTCAGGCCAATGAGAAAACTCTCAAGAAACTAATGATAAGAGACTAGGTTATTTAGAAACTAAACCCGCTAAACTAACGATCTCAAGCAGGGATTATAGCGTATCCTAAGGATAGTGTCCCCATCTCCGTAAGACACCCCCCATCCCAATTCCAAGGAAGATGATGCACTTTCTCAATAAAATTACCCACTCATCCACTAGCCCATCCTACAACCAGACTACTGTACCTCAAACCTGTTCTGGGAAATTTCTATGATGACTGTGAACCTCCAACACATTTTTAAAGTTTTTGTTACTTCCTGGTAGCTGTAGCAGCTTTCTTTTTTCAATTAGCTTTCTGAAATGAAACAAATGTCTCATCATTTTATCAACAATAGTTTCATTATTTTTCAGTGGGCTGAAATAATTTACACTAATTAGTTCTACCATCCCAAATTCATAATAATTTATGTAGATTAAGCTCACGTATTAGAATATTTCTCTTTTAAAAATTAACATACTGTCTCCAGGATTTTCTATTGTTTGCACTATTGGCTAAAACAAACTAAAAGTGACAGTTGTGTGTATCAAATGAGAAGCATAGAATTTACAAATAACATCCAAGAATTTTTTTAAAAATGTGCACGTGGTTGCTCAACAAAGTTTGAAATGTTACTTCCAAATCAGTTACTAAAAATTTCAGAGATACTCATGTGGAAAGAAATAAGAACAATTTAAAACGTGTCTTTTCTGTACTCCTGCAACATATTTTACCAATTTTAGGACATATTCTGTGTTTCAGTATTAGTACAGTTATTTGCAGTTATCCTATACTCCTGCATGCACTACAGAAACTTTTGAAAATAACCTTGAGGCTGGGGGACACAGCTCAGTGGCAGGACACACTAACCATGGACAAAGCCCCAGGTTTAATCCCTAGCAATGCAAAATTAAGAGAAAATTGAAAATTTTACATTTTTTATTTTAGTTAATACATAGTACCATTCAAAATGTCTATGTCCAATATGTATTTCAAGACTGAAAGAAACCAAATACACTGCTGTGTAAGTTATTACTAAAAATCAAAGCAATATCTCTAGAAAGCTAATGATAGAGACCACAGAAATAAATGTAGTATTATTCCTGTCAGTGAGATCTGAAATACATTCATCAACCAGTCTTTATCATTTGTGTCAATTTTATTAGGTAACTGAACTTACAGTGAAGGAAAAATCCGCAAGGAGTTTTTACTCTTTTTTAATTATTCACACCAAAGGACAAATTCAAGCCATTAATCCATGCTTGAAAAAGATGGCACACTACCTTTGTAAAAGATAGTTCCACAGGGATTAATTTACAAAATCAACACAATGGAAAATGTAATATTAGACGTCTGAAGCAAAAATACTTAAAACCGCTGGCATAAAGTAATCCAGTCTTTCTCAACATAGTGGTTTGAGAGTCTCATAGAAAATTCGAGGCTCCAAACTCTTGTTTGGTTGTGATCAGAATTTCTGTGCTCTACTCAGAAATCTTCCACATGTCTAACCTATTGAGTAATTTAAGACGTGTACCTGTGTATGTTGTGGGTACAACCAAGGCAGTAGTCAAAAAGGATCAAAAGAAAGGAAGAGAGAGAGAAAAGGGGAAAAAATGAGGGCTTGGAATGCAGCTCCGATGTATAACTTACAGGCATTGGGACCTGGATTCAGTCCTCAGGATCACAAAACAAAAAGAGAAAAAAAAAAATTATAAAAGATAAAAAGCATTTTACTGCTAATGTGACAGTTTTATGACAGTCTTCAAAATAAAGAACTTAAAGCATTTAATATGCAAATCATAATGTAAACAGCATGGCAATCAAATTACGAATTTTTGTGTGCTTTGGCTGACAGAAATTAGATTCTGAAATTCAGAGTGAACTGTCTAACGTTGGTTGCTGCATATGTAAACGTCTCCATCTTTGTTTTGATTTGTTGTGGTTTTGGTTTTGGTACCAAGGATCGAAACCAAGGTCCTTCACACTGGTCTATACCCTCGGCTGACTTTTAATTTTCAGTTTTGAGACAGGGTTTCTTTAAGTCTCTAAATTGCCCAGGCTCTCCTTGAACTTGAGATCCTCCTGGCTCAGTTTCCCAGAATGAAAGGATTCGGTAGGGTTGAACCCAAAACCTTCATGTTCAGCTACACCTCCAGCCATTGCTTTGTTCTGCTCTGTTCGGTTCCGTTCGGTTCCGGTTCCGTTCGGTTCCGGTTCCGTTCCGTTTGGTTCCGTTCCATTCCGTTCCGTTCCCTTCCCTTCTGTTCCGTTCCCTTCAGTTCCGTTCTGTTCCCTTCTGTTCCGTTCCGTTCCCCTCCGCTCTGTTCTGTTCTGTTTTTGAGACAAGGTCTCACTAAGTTGTGAGGTGGGACTCAACCGTGCCATCCTACTGCCTTACTCTCACAAGTGCTGGGATCACCACGCCCGGCCAGTGTCTGGGTTGTTTCGGTCCTGCACAGTAGGTTGACACAAGAAGGAAACTAGAGCAAGGAGTGAGGTTTGCATGAAATGGAACACTAGAAAGATTTTTTCTAAAAGTGACGAAATTCGAGAGCAAAGCAAGGACCCACCCTGAGCTTCGAGAATATAGACGGATAGGGGCCTCTGTTGGCCTCTGAGCTGGATTATCACAGGTGGGAGAGGAAGTGTTGCTTGGGTCAGGAAATAGCAACATCGGGGTTTGATAGCTTCCTCGTGGGCAGCCAGCCACCATACAGTCATGTGGATTTTCAAATACCGAATCCTCCTGCTGCCAGCAATTGGGAAAGACATTTTCCGTGGTAAATATAGTATCATTTGAACCCAGAGACTATTTCTTGCAGCAATGCACAGTTTTTTCCCAATGTGAAATAAAGTTGCCATTTTGTTCCTAATAGCAGCTATTGGAGCAACCAACACACACAAGTCCCTCGCGGTGTTCCCTCAAATGGACACCACTGGATACTACAGAACGCATAGGATTTGCAAGAATGCATTCGTATCACTAAATGCACGGTACTTCTTTGTCTTGTATGATTATTGATAGGTCACAGGAACAATGGCGTACAAGTAAATGACAATAAGTAATATTCTGACCTTGACCAGACAGGACCCTCCAATAGTCTTAGAGAAAACTGATTAACCATCACTGCAGTATTTAGGACCAGTAAGTCGAAGGCATTCCTGTAACAAAAATATCATGGCAATGTTATTTTTACTCTTGTTTAAATTCCTCACTAATTCTCTTATGGCCAGTTAGAAATTCAACAAAAATATGACCTAAAGAATCAGAAACACATGCTTAGTTTGTAAGTTAACAATTTTGAAATAGACTGGGATCTTTGACCTGCAGAATCTTTTTTTTTTTCCTGCAATACTGTAGCTGTATAACGGATATAGATTCCTCCCAATGAAATGAGGGAACATTGCAGATGGAAGAGTTAAGGGTTTATCTTGCAGAGATAATAGGTGTTAGAATCACAATACCATAGCATTTCCATTAAGCAAGCATGACTCTTGTTTCTTGCAAACAAACCAGGTGATAATTTGAAAATTTTGCACCTATATTGGCATCGGCAACAGTATTTGTCACAAAGATTAAACAGCTTGGAGCTGGGGATTTAGCTCAGCGGCACAGCGCCTGCCTGGCAAGAGCAAGGTCGTGAGTTCGATTCCCGGTACCAGAAAACAAAAACAAAAAAACCACAAAGATTAAACAGCAATATTCTCCCAGTTTGTGTCTCTGTGGCTTGCATGGAATACTTGTTGATGACATCTCCTGTATCAGGAACAGTATCAATACAAGATGCACTTACGCATACAAACACATTCACACACACAATATGGATAAGGGGAGAGTTTTACTAAGTAGATGCTAAATTCAGATGATTTTATTATTAGATTTTTTTCAAAAATTCAGTTTCTATCAAACATTTGAGATGATTTTGAGTATTTTCCTTTGCAGAAAATTTTGTACTTGGAAGCTGTTTCCTAATAATTGTCACTTGAGCTTTACTTCAGAAATTTGAATGTATTTTCTAAAGATTATTTTTAAATTAGAGCTACACAATTTTACATACATATATAAATAATAGGATGTACCACAATTGTCATTCTGGAATGGATATAAGGCATGTATGCTTACTTTTTGTTATTATAAAATATATAACAAAACAACATTTTATTACTTATTATAACCTGGAGAATCAACACACTTTATTTAAAAAGTCATAAAATTTCCTTTTCTTTAGCAAAGTGAAATTTGTTAAATTCACTCTTTCCTGCTTACGTCAATAAAAGGTTGCTCTGATTGGTTTGAAAATGAAAATTCTCCCATCAATCCAGACGCACTTTGTGTTACTATGGACCTCCATCCATAGGCTTGGCCCAGCTGTTTTACCTTGCTTTCCCTAAATTCTCCTGCACCTCTGACTGGCATTCTGTGCCCCTTTCAGAATGCCCTGATTGCCCCTCCCTGAGTTTCCTGATATCTTTCTTTTAGTAGCTCACAATTGCATGCGCTGAGCTACCTGGGTGACATTGCTAATGAGCAGATCAAGAAACGTTATTAACAATATGTACTGAAATGATCTTCATTATGTTACACAATTATATAAAAATAAATAAAATTTAGTAAATTATATCACAATAAAATTTAGTAAAAATATTCTATGTTAATCAGAAGCTTCTTAAAGAAATAGCTGTCTAGAGAAAATTAGCTTTATTAATACAGTGCTAGAAATTATGAAAACAAATTATCTTCAAAGCATAGCATCAGGTACAATACAGTTGCATATTTGTCTATATCTCAATTATTGTTGTGCCAGTTTAAACTGCCTGCTGCTCCAAACTCAGGTGTTCTATGACTCTGGTGCAGTGAACCTGAAGCAGCCTCTGCAGGGGAGCTCCTCATATGGCGGAGGTCAGCTCACAAGGCTTGAGAATTTTTTGACCTGTTTGTTCACTCAGAAGTTCCCAGAAATGTCCTGAGAACATTTAGTAAATTAGTTGATTCCAGAATGCTTATTTCTTTCAACTAACTTTTCCATTTCTTCAGAATAAAGGTGGCTTTGAGGAGCTGGGAGCTTGGCAGACAGGAAGGATCAATCATGGAGAAAAATCAGTGCACAAGAGGATCACAGGACTTGAGCAGAAACAAGTAGCTAGGTGGTTTCAGGGAGAGTTCGAAGTCTGTGCCAGCAGAGTCAGGGAAGTCAGAGAGAAAAGAAGGAGGAGAATGAAAATCATCAAGAAGAGTATAGAAAATAATAAGTAGCAGATATTACAATAATAAAAGTATTGTAACAACACTGCAGAAATAAATTTGCATATTCAAATAAGGAAGGAAAAGTTTCTTAGTTTCTGCTCATTTCTAAGAGATGTCTTGGGACTGTGTAGATCAGAAACATTTCAAAGTCCTCTTTCTTGAGTCAGATGAACTGAGTCCTGATGCACACTGACAGATTGGAAGTGGACAGGCTCTTGTCTCAGAGCTCTGTGGATACATCGGAATGCATACATTCTACAAGTGTTTAATTCCATTCACTAACAACAAAAAATACTTAGCACTCTGTGTCAGCCTCTGCACCACGGGAGGAAGAACTGTGTTGGTGGAGACTTAAGCTGAGAGTGGCTCTGCAGAGCATTTTCTTGTTTTGTTTTATTTTTGGTAGTGGAATTGAACTCAGGACCTTGCCCTTGCCAGGTAGGTGCTTGTGCCGCTGGGCTATATCCCCGGCCCACAGAGCATCTTTTGAAAGGTCTCTGTGACATACTTCTCTTCAAGCGTTCCCAAGCCTTCAGTGAAATCTTGTAAAACATCACAACACAACCTGTTCTTGGTGATTCGTGTGCAGAACTAAAAGATCAGCTCTCTGCCCAAAGTGAGAAGCAATTTGGACCAGCAACAGCTGCCTAGAGGAAGTTAGACTGCAAACAAAAGACAATGTGGCAGAGCGCAGGTCACGGGATGAACTGAGGCACATGCACTGCAGGTTTCTAGAGCTAACGGTTGCTGTAGGTGGAAAATAATAACTGAAACAGATAGAAGTGTGTGCACTGCCTGGGGGTTGCCAGAAGTTCTCAGGAAGAAAGCTCATGAAAGTCTGAACATACTGTAGTCAGTGGAAGTCAACCTATCTATGTATTGTGCATTAGGAGGAACGGTCACTTGGAATACAATCTACTGAATCCTTGGGTATTTGGTTGGCATTATCATTAGACTGATACCTACATATAGAGCTATGTATATTATGAACATATATTCATCTCTGTAAAACAGTAAAGTAGGCCTAAGACCTGTGTTAATTTAGATTATGTTACCAGTTTAAAAGTCCATGGCTTGAAAAAACTTAAAGGCTCTACAGCTCTCAAAGTAAGTAATACTAGGTGTTTACCTATTCATTTGAACTTTTAAAGTCCTCTACTTCACACCTTCCCTTTCCAGGTAAAATCTTTATAAGTAAAACTACTATTTCACACTTATCCTAATAATCTCTGACATTTAGTACGCTCAGTGACAGTAAAACTAACCCAGCTCCATAGCCAATCCTGAAGTGAATCTGAACACCACTCTTGAACTATGTGTGAGTCTAGATCATGCATAGTTCAGCATACGAGGTGGACAAGACAAGAATCAATAAGGAAATAAAATGAAGAGAAAAAATTTTAATGATAGAGGTGTCTTTCTCTTCTCTTTTCCTCTACTTTAAATAGCAATGCAGTTCTAGGTGGATTGTAAGCATTAATAGCCTCTATTATGGATATTCCCACACCTGTATGTACACAAATAAAATCACTTAGCATATTATAGCCCTATCTTTTTGTATCAGTCGGGGTTTTACTAGAGAAACAAAGATAATACAAGATATATAAATGTATATGAGTTTACAAGACTGGCTTATAGTGACCACCCACAGAGTTGGATGAAAAGGTGTGCAGAGGGTATCTGCACACTGGAAACCAAAGGATTCAGTTGAAGGTCTGGAACTCACCGCAGCATCTTGTAGAAGTCCGTATCAGGAGTTCAATGGGGCTGTGAGAGATGGAAGGCTGAAGAGTGCGCTGGAAACCGGGACACAAGGTGAGGGTGACTGGAGTCCTCCAAAGAAACAGAAGCAGATCTGTCCTTCCTCGTTTCTCCTTGACACCGTCCAGGCAGCCATCTGCCTTAGGGTGTGGAATTGCGGAACCAGTTTAATGAAGCTTCTCTTACTCAAAGTGATACAATCAGTCAACCATCATACTCTTAAAAAGAAATTGTATCTTTTATGCCCATTTATCCTATGCATTACTCCAAAAGGAACTGAAAAGAAGACATTTTTATTTATACCGAAGAAAACTAATGTGAAAATTCTTACCTAAAATGTTGCTTGTAAAGATTTCAATGCCACATATTTTCCTCCCTTTGACTGTATAGTGACTCAAGAAAATACAATATATTAAAAAAAACAAAAATACTGTGATATGGTTTTATCCTTTTCGTACATGTGTACTAACTTTATGTTTGAAGATACATCTTCTGAATTTGTATGTTCAGAATCTTACAAAGTAAGAAATAACAAAGACTAATAATTTTTGTTCTTAAGAAATAAAAATATCTAATTATTAGGACCAGTATTGATGTAAAATAATTAGTTCAGGAATGTTAAAAATAAAAATGGATGGTGATTGTTCTTAATAATTTCATAATTATTGTACTCTCTCTAGGACCTTGTATTCCTATAGATTTATTACCATGTTAAATTAATAGAATATGACTACATCTTCAAGAAATATGCATTTCTTCCAATTTAAATTTGTTCTAAGATTTCATATAATTGTAATTTTTTCAGGCAGGACTATAAATTGCACGACTTTAAAAGTTGTGCTTCAGCCTCCAAATTTCTTTGTACCTAATTTACCTTTGCAAGTTACTAAGTAGCTGGGTAAATTTTCTTTTACTCACGAAGAATGAACCGCTTCCAAAACGTGATTCAAGTTTCTGTCAGAAGGAACTGGATTAAAGCAATGCGGAGAATAAATGAGTAATTAAGTAAAGTCTCTTTTACATTGACACTGAGCTTTTTTCTAAATAGAAGAATAAAAGTGTAGCTGTGTTAGTGGCATTCTCATCCCTGAGGCACAACACCCAGCACCCACACAGTAAAGGAGGAGACATTTGTTTTGACTCACAGTTTGAAGAGCTTTCAGCCCATAATGCACTGGCTCCAGGACAGGAGGCACCTTGCAGGGGCACTGCGGGGAAACTGCTCAGGGCAGGCAAATGCCAAACAGAGAGAACCGGAAGAGCAGGGGCGGGACACACCCCCAGGCCACGCCCTCAGGGACCACCTCTAGTGGACCATCTACCAGGCTCCGCCTCCCAACGTCACCCGAGAGGTAAACTCATCTGAGGTGAGTATCACGCCCCGTGAACAAATCACCTCCCAACAACCCTGCCCGTGAGCACGGGAGGCTTTGGGAGTACAACTAGATAGCAACCATAACACTTTCATATTTCTTTCTCTTTTTTTGCAGTGACAGCTCACCTAATTAACTTCAAATCTGTGTTGAGAGCAAAAATTTGCTTGTATATCTTTATTTCCTATTCTTACAATCCCCTTGATTCCTAATATATAATTTCAAAAATAGCTTACATTCTACTCTAAAAAAAATCCTAATTCCCCCCAATTACATTCATTGGTAATTATATCAAATGCTATCATGTAATACAAAAATATCTCAAAGTCTGGCTGTTTGCTTCATTGGTTAAGAAAGACAACATTATTGTATTGTTGCTTACTTACACAGAGATTCTTACTGAATTTGAGGTTTCAAATGACACACCTGACAGTTTCATTGTAGTCAGTGATGAGTGCAGCTCAAACTACACAAAGGCCTTTTAATGTCAAAGACAAGGATATCTTGGGTCCTGAAGGCCATCACAGACAGGAAATTGCTTGCACTGCTTTGAAACAGGGATTTCAGGAAGGAAAGGGAAAAGGCTTTTTGACAAATTGCATTCTTCAAAAACTGTCTATCAATCAAAGGAGGAAAAATTATTTAGATTACAGTTTATCTCTTTTAAAGGAAGCATATGGTTATGCCAGGTATTCTCCATGTGAGAGAAGCCCAAGGTTACTAACAATCAGAGGAGGATATTCTGAAAAACTTAACGAGTTTTATTCACTCTGTTCAAATTATATTAACTAATTATTACAAGTAATGAAATAAGAATATAAGGAAGGATATCTGTAAATATGATTTTAATTCACATTGTTTAAAGAGAAAGGTAAACTCCATGAAAGGTCTGAAATAAATCTGACCTCTAAAATGTAGCCTGAACTTAAAATGCATGTCTTTAAATGAAGACACGCTCAAGCATCAACCATCAAATCATTTATATGAATCAACCATTTATAACACCTGGTGTGATAAATAAATCACACACACACTTCAAAAGTCATTCATGCTGAGTGCAGTTTTCCACTCCCCACATTTGTTACTTAAATTGCTCAATAAAATCACAATTATCTGGCAACCAATTAACTGAGCACGTCTGCTTCCAGAGCAACAAAACCTGGTCTTTCTTTTCCACCTGGGCATAGTCTTTTTTGTTTTTTACTTTTCCTTCTTTCCCTCTTCCTTCTCTCTCTCTTCTTTCTTCCCTTTCTTTCTCTCTCTCCCCTAGTTTGTTCTTTCTTTCTTTCTTTCTTTCTTTCTTTCTTTCTTTCTTTCTTTCTTTTTCTTTCTTTCTTCCCACCCTCCCATGATGCACCACTGCAAATATATGCTCTACATTTCTAAAAAGAAAAGACTTCAATTTCCAGTTGCCTTTGGGATGAGCTAAGAAAATTAATTAAATGTATTATTGCTTATTATTGACTGGAAAAGTTCAATGTCATTATTTACATTTTTCAAAACATTTTGCTATAATCAGAAAGGTAACCCTGATTTATAAAACAAATCCCAGCCCATGAGAAACAGGGTTCAAA
Organism: Chinchilla lanigera; assembly: GCF_000276665.1. Taxonomy (NCBI): domain Eukaryota; kingdom Metazoa; phylum Chordata; class Mammalia; order Rodentia; family Chinchillidae; genus Chinchilla; species Chinchilla lanigera. Next base: position 9,813,758 of record NW_004955447.1, read on the forward strand.
AGTAGTTGCTCATAAATGAGTAAGATTTAATCAATAACATTCAGTAACCTACCATATCAGTAAATTACTGTAGAATTATATATACATATTATACATATTTCATGACATAAAGATAGTTTAAAAACAGGGAGAAATACATTATTTTGTCTCCAAAATTAATAGAATAAGAACAGAAAGATTTAGGAGGCATTTGTGTGTTTGGGGCACTGTGTAAGTCAGGTGTTAGATGAATCACCTAACAAAGAGCCTATGTTTAAACCTGTAACTGAACTGGAAAAATATTGTCACTAATGGAAAAAAGGGCAGAGGCTTTACATCTTTCCCGTATTCCATCTCGCAGGGAAGTCAATGGTGCGAGAAATATAGGCACGCAAGGAACAGAGATTCATGGCTGAGAACTTGCTGAGAAACAGTTTAACATCTTAGGAAGAACAGAGAAGGCATTCCCGGTCATTAATTATCGGAAGTCACAATATAAAGCATTGAGTTGAGCCTGCTATCCACCAAATCTGTAGCATTTAACTGAAGGCAATATTATGTAGGACTCTGAGATAGAATTTGTGTGTCAGACAACATAGGCTTTTTTCTGGTTCTGTCACTCCAGTGTTTTGTAGCCTTGGCAAACCCAATTAATCTTTCTTAGCTTTCATTTCTCCATATTGACAAATAGAGCTAATACCCGCAATGCTGAAGTACACCTGTGCCTACAAGTCAATTTCTGCTGCCTTAAATGCTGCGCTGATGAACTTTATGTATTGACTTACAATAACTTCCTTCAAGTCATTGATTGATTAAAGCACCATGGTACTCCATTAGTTACTGATAGTCCTCTTAACACCGCGAAGTAATGATCTGCTCAAAGGGGTGACTTTGAAAGTTTAGCAGGAAGTCAGATGGTGTGTGCTTGCTAGTTTCTGTAGGTACAGGGAGAAAAAAAGATTTGTGTTCTCACCATGAAAATACCCTAAAAAATTATCAGGGGAGCAAGTTCGAACTCTCTAAGAAGTCTGCCAAGATGAGTTATTTCCACTTATATGTAAATAAAATTATTTGAATGGTTCAGAGTGGAATTTCATGACCTAAGGTGGTGATAGAGCTTTCTTTAGTGCTTTTGAATTCTCATTTCTATGGCTATAGATATGTTTCATGAAAACAGTGCCCCATTTTACATTTAGGGCACAAGACTTGGTCTTAAAATGAGTATCCAAGGGTCACTGATAACTTTCAAAGTTGATTGTAATAATCTGAACAGAGAGAAAACTTCATCCAAAACTAAGGTGTATTTTATTATTATTAAGTATTGAAAACCTGAGAAGGCCAAATGGTCTGTTGCTGTCATCAGACTTTTTCCTACAGAGACATTCCGAATCATAGCACTAAGGTCACTGGTCTCTGCCTTTCCGTGCTGGTCACTCTTCCCTCTCTTCTTTTACCATTTCAGACACATTCATTTGTACTTGCAGTTTTGTTGGGGAGCAAAGCTTTGCCCTGTGACTGTTCAGATAGTTCAATCCTCATTGTTCATATCTCAGCCCAACTGGCATCTTTCAAAGCGTTTTTTGCTAACCACACTAACTAAAGACTTCCCTGCTCCCCATACCAGTCACATTACAGTGTTTATTTCCTTCAGAGCCCTGTGTGCCCTCAGAAACTATCTCCCCTTAACCTCTCAGGGTCACACTCCGGGGCTCACACATACCAGGTGACTACTCTACCACTGAGCCTCCAGAAGTGTGCTCCTAGGCCAGAAACTACTTTCCTTAAGCCACGGATGAATATTTGCATCAAATTCCAATACATTCTAGACAATACTGGAGAAATGCTTTAAAATTAATATCTAAGTGTTGGACTGGGAAAATTGGGAATATTCTAGGCTTAATTGCTTGTGTCCTTTTTCAGAGCCCATTTTCACTCTTATTCTATTGGGGACAATAATGATTTTTTAAATTTTCATTTTCCATCAGTATGTGTTTGCAGCACACAATGACGACTTTCCTCACGTGACCTAGGTACACGCGCACAGCACATCTCCGCTCCCGTTCTCATCCCTTTTCTTCCCTTCTTCCCTCCACCTCTTGGTCCCTTTTTCTTCTGTAAATGACTCCCTATTTCCTATTATCTATTTTTTTTATTTTGCACTTCATTTATAGTTTGCATTTCTCATTTAAGAGAAACCATTGTGTATCTGATTTATTTCACTTAAAGTTACGATCTCAAGCTTCATCCATTTTCCTACAAATGACTCCAGTTTATCCTTCTTATGGCAGAGTAATACACAGTTTATGTTGACATTGTTACTTAACAATAAATTAATTTGTAATAATGAGTGTAGGAGGTAAAGGTGGGGTACAGGGCAATTTTGCTCACTGGGCATCTGGCTGAGAAAATGCATCACATTCCATTTATACATTAACTTTTTATAGAAAAAAAATTCCCTTGAGCTAATATCAGGGATTTAAGTTTCAAATGAGCTAAGTCAAATAAAAAAACTAGTGTACTGCTATCCTTTTAATAGTTTACTTGTATGATTTTAATGTTAAATATAAAAAAACAAAACTTTTTTTTTTTTGTAGGCACAGCCAACTTCAGAAACAATGTTGATTCTATAAGTGTAAAAATTGAACAAATTGTTAATGAAAGTACCCTTCTCACTTAGGAATGTTCCGCCAACTGCCTCTTCTTCCTCAAGACAATTATATTAATTGCCTTTGGATTCTTTTTCCTTGAGACAAGCAGACACTCAAGTATCAAGAAATCAGCAACTAAAAGGATCAGAGGACATGCAGAGTGAGCTTTCTTTTTCTTTCATCTCTGTCATCTGTTTCTTTCTGATCATCCATGTGAATCATTTTCTTCATCTTACCTGCTATTTCTGTCACTCAGTCATGTGAACAGAGGGGAACATGATTACCAGAAGGCCCTTAAATTCTCAGGAGGAGAATTCCAGATATAGATAGAAATCAAATATAAGCCTCTATTTTTCTGTCATCCAATTGCTCTATCCTATTTCCCAATCCACTCTCTGCACAAAGGCAGAGTGTGGGTTTTACATTCTCTTCCTGTCATCTGGTGTCCATCCTTAATCTAAACAAATGCTGCTGAGAACCTCAGCAATGAGGTCGGATAGCACTGTCTCATTCACAAGTAAACTGCATAAAAGTGGTGAACCTTGCATATTTAAGAGAATTCAGTGACCTGGAAGGTGTTCTATACAAGATCTGGCAATGTCATATCTGTGTTTTGTCAAAAAAAATTAATGATAGTACAAAGAACTTAAAAAGAGCTTGACAGATTCTGAAAATAGAAGACTCAAGAAATTATTTTAATAACTCAGAACACAGATGTTGAGTTTCTTACACCAGTGTTGGGGAGGTTGTTATCAGAGAAGATAAATTTGAAATGCACATCAGGAATAGTCCTGACAACCCAACAAGTGATTATAAAAATTAAAGGACGGGCAAAGATTAAGGATGACCTTCTCATTTCTGTCTTGAGTCTAAAATTGGAATACTGCTATACATCAACACAGAGAGTCAGAAAAACAGACTGGGACTGTGGCTAGGGAGAGGACAATGTGCTCACTAAGAAGAGAGAGGAAATGCTAGCTATGATCAGTGCATACCTAAGCAGGCATGCTCCACCTGCAACATCCTGGCTTCTTGTCTTGGTTACTTTTCTCTCATTGCTGGGACAAAATACTTGATGCCCAAAATTAAGGAAGGAAAGGTTTATTGTGCTTACAGTTTGTGGAGGTTTCAGTCCATACTTGGCAGGTTACAAGGCAGAGTGGCAGAGGGCAGAGGGCTACAGCTCATGGTGGCAGAACACAGCAAAGCAACAAACACTAAAAAGGAGGAATGGCTGCAACAACCTCTTCCTCTCCCTTACATATGCAAACTATCCACCCCAGGGCAAGTGTAGCTCTCACACCCATAATCAATCAAACTCTAAAAGCCTGCCCCATGACCACACGAGGCTTTGCGGGGACACCCAGACACAAACCATAACACTTCTCCACAAAGAATGTGAGCTCAACGCTTCATACACTGGCAGAGAAGTGTTAGACTGTGACCCAAAGATGGTGCAGAAGTGTTCTCTCAGGCTGGCAAGAATTTAATAAAACTTCCTTTATACTTTCATGATCCAAGTTTTATTTTCAGAGCAGAGAGGAAAGAGAAAGGAAGGAAGGGGAGGAGAAAGGGATGAAAAAGGACTAAGATAAGATCTGTCCACGTACCAACTTCCCATGTTGGGTGTAACCATTGTGTACTGCAGACCGGTACTGATAAAGATAATTTTTTTAAGGAAAGAATTCTCTTTACTTCCACTTTCTCACCTGCTTCTACATTTGCTCCACATCTTGACACATTTCCAGTCATGGCTGATCACACGAAGAGTGGCATCCCTCACCACTTTTCCAGATGTGCGATTTTCCTAGATTCTAGAAAAGAATGACCTTTTCGTAACCTGCTATAGATTTATAGACCATCAGTGTGCATAAATACTACAAAAAGCTGCACAATCAATGGAGTACATAGGGCAAAGGTTTCCTGAAGGCAGATGGGCTTGGTGTGGGAGGAGACAGCACAGAAGAATAAACACCCGGAGGGAAGGACACAAGATGTGAAATAGAGGAAATCCTGCTGAAAGGTCAGTGTGTTAAATGCAAAATGAAGACAACATAGCAATGCCAATGAATATTTTGATAAACAAACATTTCATTCACAGTTAAATATGAATACAATTATCAAGCCACATTTCACTCATTGCTAAATTTCAGAGTTTCAATCAAACATCTTTTCATATTTGTCAAAGATGCCTTTGTATTTGGGAATGTGAACCCAGAGTATATCTACAATCACTCAGATAAACTTAATGGAATCCATACAGACTTTGAAAATTAAACCACCCAAAGTATATGTTAGGAAAATTAGTATATTAACAGACAAATAGACTTCAGTCATAATTATGAATTTTTACATTTAAATCACCAGAGAAGTGTTCTTAATTCCATTTTCTAAGCCAGGCCTGGTGGTTCACATCTGTAATTCCAGCACTTGAAAGGCTGAGGTGGTAGAATCGCTGTGTCTTCGAGGCCAACCTGGGTGACATTATGAGTTCAAGGCCATCCTCAACTAGACAGTGAAACCCTATCTAAAAAAAAGTCTTCATAAGGGTAACTAACTAAATTATGTGATATATTAATGAGCAATTTTACTTTGCCACATCTCTTTTATACACAAATACACACACACACACACACACACACACACACACAAATAATGTTATTCAACACTAAAGATGCTCCATAGCTGAAGTCCACCTTACATAAAGAATTGATCATAAAATTATGAAGGAGCTATAATTTCTAGAATGATTACAGTTTATTATTATTAACATTTAACACAAAATATTATCATTTGACTTTTATTTCATACAATATATACTCAACAATTGGTATATTATCTGAAAATCTAAGCCATATATGAGGATGTCTGTGGTACCAAAAATATAGAAAAATATGTATAAAAATATTTTGAAAACAAAATTTACTTCATTGTTTACTTATTTTGTGTTTACTTTGCAAACACAAATCAAAGCATTGTTCTCTGCACTTAGAGCTCTATAAGTGTTTGTTTTGTTGAACTGCACCAGTGTGAAAGGAACAGAAGATACAGACTTATGAATTCATAGTGATGAATAAAATTATGTATGCAATACTACAATTAATCTAAGAAAAAGGAAAGTGTGTATTTGCTTGTTTTATTTAATAATGAAAAAAAACCCAAAACATTGAAACAAAACTTTTAGAAAAAAGTTGATAAAATAACATAAATATATTTCATTATTGTAAAACATAATTATTTTATAATTAAAATTTCAACAGAAAGTTAATTTTTTAAAAACCAACACAGCTTGCAAGAAGCTGATAAAAATACCTACACTGAGAAGAACTATTTATTCCCAGAGATTGTTAAAACTCTGAATTGACTGCTCATCCTTCAAAGGACATACACTACAAAGAAACATGATGAAACACACTCTAAATACTAAAAATGTACTTATAACATTTGAAGGGGCAAAAGTATGAAGATGTCAATCCCTTCCAAATTCATTTGTACATGAAACAAAATTCTATCAAAATTCCAGAATGGATTCTAATGAATTTAGCATCTTAGAGGAAAAAAAGGACAAAAATAGATAATGGGGGGGGGGACATACTCCACAAAAGCTTCAAGAAGTGTAAAGTGAAATAGTGAAGCATTGAGATCAAACATAGTGACGTGCTATGAAAGAGAATTTCTTTACTTTTTACATCATTAAGCTGATCCTCGAATTAGTAAGGAAAGCACAGAATGGTAAACACATTGAACAGAACTGTGAAGACTTATTTAAAAAATACAAAAGTCCTGAAATCTATACTTTGTATTGTACCTAAGAAGAATTCTACTACCTTAAAGAGCTAAATATATGAAAGACAAGAATAATGTAGTATTGTTAGGTTGCAAGTACATTCTATTTAAGCGTAACACAAAACTCAAAAGCCACAAAGGAAAAGATGGGCTTACAGGGTTATTGAAAAACATAAAACTTCTGAAATATAAAATACATAATTAATAAATTGACTTCAAAAATCCAAAAGAGAAAATATCTTAAAATAGACAATGCACAATAGATTTAATATTCTCAGTTTATAAATCACTCCAAAAATAAAGTCTAATAATAATCCAACTTAAAAAAAGCACAGGCTAAGATTCTTCACAGATGTTTCAGAAAGAGAATAAAAGTGTCTACTGAACAAGTGAATCTTTGCGCAAACACACTTTGTTATGTAAATAAATATCCAGTACATAAACTAACTAAATTAGTGGATTTGTACAGTAAAAAAATTGTAGACCCTTAAGGAAAAGCGATTTTCTAAAGTTTAGGATCTCTAATAATTTAATCTCTAAGGACATTCCTGTATGTTTATGAAGACACGTGTGCAATTTATCTAGTTATTTAGAAAGAAAAGAAAATAATTTGGAAACCATACAACTATATGCAAAAAATATAAATAGTTATATTAATTATGGCTTTTCTATTAAGGAAAATTACGTGGTAATGCAAGAGCATAAAATTGCTATTCTAAACCTGAGTTTCTCTGCATGTTCTCTGCATGTTATTAAGTTTAAAAATCAAGTTGCAGACAAGCACTGAAAGTTATTCGTTTTATCTTTCTGCTTACACGGATAATTGAATCAGCACCTATGAGAGGGGGTATGTATGTGTGTATAGTCATTTATATTTTTAATACATGAGTCTTTGTCTGAAAAGATATAAAGCAAACAGAAAAAGGTGGCTGAGTGGGGAAGAAAAGAGATTTTCTATTTAACTTCTGCATCTGTACGGTTTTAGTTTTGCAAAATAAAGCATACTTGTGAATTCTTATCTAATTTATTTTATTTTAAAGAGTTGATTAAAATGATAACCTTGAGCAAATCAGTTACTTCAAATTTTTAATTTCATTCTGTATAAAATCAATAGAATTATCTAGATTATACTCGGGACTCAAAAGGCTGTTAAGGTGACATACTTGAGACTAAGATTTCTCTGAAATAGAAACTTTGGTGAGCCGTTCTGGGTGCTGCTCCCCAGGAGTGGATCCTGCCCTGCAGTGCTACCTGGCTGGTAGCAGATGGAAATATGGCTGCTATACCAGGAGCCAAGCGAGTTTGTAAGGAAAATCTGAGGAAGGAAAGCATACATTGTTGTTGATGTTTAACTGCCATTGGTTATGGTTACAGATAATAAGGGTCAAATAACGGAAAGCAGGTAAAGCTTTAAGATCAGGACATAATTCTTAAGAAATGTCTATTGCTTCTGGACCTGTTGCATTAAGAGTCCAGAAAGTCTAGACAAAAACATGAGGTGACAATACTTGCATAATGGCTGCCAAGGGCGTAAGTCGGGCTTTAGTACACGTTCAGGAACATGGAGCTGGCTTATGGTTTGCTCCATAACTGATAACTAATTAACTTCCCTTATATCCTTGTTCTCTACACTTTCACCTTCTAATTAAGTTTGAGGTAAGTAACAGCTTGCTTTTATCAAGGTATAGAATCAAGACCAGCTCTGGTGTTCACCAGTAAGATAATTTTGACATTGTTTTCATATGAACAATGGAATTACATAGAAATAGCTAACTCACAGGATCTCTGTGAAAAATCAAATTCCTATTTAAAAAAAGCAAATAGATGCAAGTTCAATTGCATTTCGGTGACTCTATGGCACTATCTGTAATGTATCATGTTGCTCAGAGAACACTATAAGATAGATAGTAGATAGATAGAGAGAGAGATAGACTGACTTACTTATTCTTTTGGAAGATCTGAATAAGCCAGCTTTAGCTATGAAATTAACTTGTGTTGGCATTATTTATTAAATACAGAATCTGTCAAAAATATATATACACTTCAGAAAAGGAAAACTACTGTATTTTTTTAAGAGACAGTGTTACCCTTGTATGGGGGACCCTAAAGGATGTCATATATTGCAGAAAACCCATTTCACTGCCAGCCCTTAGAGTAGAAATTGAAAATGCATGTGCAGCAATCTCAATGACCAAGATCAACGAAATAGCACTTCAGCACTTTGCCATACTAATAACGTCTAGAAGCTAAGGCCACCACTCTGAGCATCTCTTGTAATTATAGAGGCCAAAGGTACCTTGTATTAATCTCATGTTGTCTCAATATATCTAGTATTAAAATATTTATGCAAGTTTTTCCTTTCTTAAAGTGTGTACACAGTTTTTGGCAGACTCTGTATAAATCAGAATGAAATTTTATTTTTTATGAAGATTTATATACCTTGAAATTACATTTTACATTTACAAGTGAAATGTACATTTCAACTGAAAGTACCTAATTGCTCCCTGTTGAGAGGGAGGGAATAATTAAACTTCTTAGGGTACTTTTCACATATCATAGAGTATTAAATACACACCAGTTGATTTCTCCTCACTTGGTCGTATCTAGGTCAAGGTACGTCTCCTCACTCTCGCCCCTAACTCACTCATTTTCCTGAACTGTAACAAAACTGGTTCGTCCTAATAGACCATTTATGCCCATGTGATTAAATCATTCTTCCTGAGGCATGGACTTACATTTGCTTGTCTGGATCAGCAAGACTAGAATAATGGTCCTTTGAGAAGTATGCTTTTATCTCCATGAAAAAAAATAAAAAAAGAAGCTTACTAGCAAAAAAATGAGCTTTTAAATAAGAAGGAAAATCTTAAGAGGATCGATTTGTTTATAATTGTGTTGGAAGGCTTCCCTTTCCTTCAAAGCCCCATGGTGACAAAATTGTTTATTTTGACTTAGGAAAAATTATTTTAAATTAGAACCATGCATTTATGGGGTTATTGACACTGGAAATCTTCTATGAAAAACAAACAAAATCATCTTTTATTATCAATCTTTAGGTAATAGTAGAGTAATAACTTAAAGCTATCTTGAAAGAAATAAAATGTGCCTTTGTAAACACGTTAAATCATATTTAAAACCTGGAGAAAAGAACAGCTAAACATTTAGAGCAGAACGCTACACTATTTCTCTTCCCTAACCTAAGTAGCATATTTAAACGAATGAGTTTCCAAAGTGAAAATCCTCTCTTCACACATGAGCTTGGTCATTTGCAGTAAGAAAAATCAGTCTATGGCTCTAAGAAAGAGGCCAGTGTGAATGTGTTTCTCATTTCTAAGAAGCTCATCTCTAAGGTCCCTTCTAGCTTTGGAATACTGTAAACGGTGAACATAAGAGAACAATACAGCAGGCTGTGAAAATAATTCTGTGATTGCTTGCAGAGAGAAGCATATATATGGGAACTGACATGCACCTCTACAGAAGCACATAAAGGTCAAGACTTTCCTAGCTCAGACAAGCACACTGCCTCTGCCTGCGGTGACGGTCTGCTTGGGGAGCACTTTCTCTTTGAGCGCTCTTTCTTCTCTTGCAGGCTGATATTATTGAGACGTAGCTGCTCAATACCTCAAAGCTCTTTCTCAGAGAGGCATTTTATTTATGGAGAGAAGGGCTAAGAGCGCCGATGGGAGCAGTTAAGAGGAGATTTGCATCTCACCTGTGTATTTTTGCCTGGTGAACCAGGTTTCCCTTTTTCTTCCACTGTCCTGGGCCTGACAAAGTGACCTACATTTTGTCAGCCCTTCCTTCAACTGAAACCCTCTGGCAAAACCAAGTGCCCTTCGAGTACAAGGCCGAATAAGCCGCTCAAAGACACAGCAAGGTTAACTTCCATTCTTTGCCATTGTGTATTAAATTGACAGCGTTAAGAAAAGTAAAGATATTGATGAACTCTAAAGCAATTTACAGGGCTTTCTGCTATTATTAGTAAAGACTATAGCCTTTTTAATAGCTAAAGTTTTAAAATTAATAACAATCCTTTTCAAAAGTTATTAGCTAATATGTATTCTTTGTTAATGAGCTACTATTCTGCCTAATAGATCGTGCCTTTCTATGCCCCTGATTTATGCTCTTAAACTGTTTTCAAAAATGTTTCTTTACTTGCCCAGTAAATCCTTTTTTATATAATTTTATAAATAAAAAGTGACACATAGATGGTAAATATAGGACCATAATTTTGTGGGTGAGAAAGCTAAATCCTATGTGCAAGTTAGGGAGTTTAGAATCCCAGCTGTTGATTCAGCTGCCACACCAAAATCTCCCGAGTGGTGTTCGCAGCAGTTCCTCGGTGCTGCCCCCACTCCGCACTCCTGCTTCCGGGAGTGACCCAAGATGACCCCAATTTGAAAACCAAACTATTTATGATGTATCTGTTGCCCAAAGGAGAGGACAGTGTCACCTTTCCTTGCCTGAGATTCACACAAACACTGGGTCACCTCCAAGGAGAAGCTACTTTCCCCTTCACACAGAAAGCCGAGCAATAGACACTGCCGCTGTTGTACTAAAACCTCCTAGGAGAGTAGGCCACTGCTTTGTCCGATGCTCTGTCTCTCATCTGGATTAACAACACCTTCACAGGAATCCTCTTGTAAATAAAAAGCTTGGAGATTTGTTATTCATTCTCAGGACAAATCATTTTCCCTCGCTGGGCTTCACTTTTCTCTGGACACAGCACCCTGGTGGACTCACAGAAGCTGCGCAGTAGTGCACCAGAGCCTTGTTCTTTCCACTAATCAAAAAGAGGGAAAAATAAAATTGTCCAAATTTATAAATAATGTGCTACATTTTTATTTCTGAAAATTAATTTCATTTGACTATTTGCTCATATGAATTTTAAATTATCAACAGAAAAAATACGTTGACCTCAAGAATGGAAAAGTAACCTATGATTACATTGCTCTAAAAGGAAGATGGTGACATTTGGGGCGTGACTTACCTATCAGAGTCAGAACATACTTCAGTTATGGAAAGGTCCCAAGCAAGCAGTGGTGTGTGTGTGCGTGTGTGTGTGTGTGTGTGTGTGTGTGTGTGTGTGTACTCGCGCGCATTAGCAATATACCACACTTCCTAACTGCTAATTTACTTGAAACATGCTGATGTGGTTTCTACATGTCTTGTTAAGGTAGAAATGAAAAGTTAAGACAATATTTTTTTAATGGAAAGCAGGTCTTGGGCATTCCTAAAAGGATCACAGATAAATGAGAGAGTAAATGTATGTGAATCTTTATATAAACTGTCTTAGTTACTTTTCTAATCGTTTGGACAAAATACCCGACAGCCACAAGTTAAAGGAAGAAGGCTTATTTTTTCTCACAGTTCGTAGAGGTTTCAGTGCATAACTGACTGGTTCCAAGGCAGGTCTTCAGGGCAGAGAGGTGTGACAGGGAAAACCAGTCAGTGGAAGGGCAGGCAAAAAAATACTGCCAGATAAGCCTCCTTTTTCCTTTTATCCCCTTCAGGCTATGAGCCCATTGGTTGGTACCACTGGTACCTAGGGCGGGCCTTCCCATTGTCCACACCCAGATCTTTGGTAAACTAATCAGTGGATTAATTTAGTTATCACACGCCATTAAGCCATATTCACACACCTTAGATCCAGTCACTTCTGAAAAGCCTTGTCTGTGAGTGCTTTGGGGGGATATCTAGACACAAACCATAACATAAACCATGACACAAAGTAAAAGAGGAAGAGAGAGACAGAGACAGAGATAGACACAGAGAGATCAGAGAGAGATGGGGAGAGAGACAGACAGACAGACAAAGAGGCAGAGAAAGAGGCAGAGGCAGAGACGACAGAGACAGAGACACAGGCAGAGACAGAGACAGAGACAGAAAGGAGGATGAAGACCAGAAAGTAGGAGTAAGTACTGGGGAGCGAACATCATCTGGGGGTGAGAGGCGAGGCAGGCTTCTTGGTAGGAGGGACATGAACAAGGGAAGCAGAGGCCCACAGGAGTCATTCAGTTGAAGAAGTAAGGTAAGAACATTTCAGGATGAATGGAAACAATTTCAAGAAAGCTGGAATCAGGTCTATGACACAAAGCTACTTTTGCATGTTAAACCCTTACTCTAGCAGTAAAAGTTTTCTATTTAGATTTGTCCATTTGGTATAAGGATAATAGCTGTCCAGTTAAGATTTCTGCTGCTTAAACAATTGTGAAACATCTCCCAAACCTCAAATTCTGTTACTTTACCTTACTCCATAAGAAATCTGGCTCTCAATTTAAAAAAAACAAAAACTAAACATAGCTTCAGGCCTGGAATATACCTTGGTGGTAAAGCTCTTGTCTGGCAGGCTTGAGGTTCTGAATGCAGTTCTACACTCAGAAAAAAAGAACACAAAATAAAACTTCAAGTCAACTATAAGATAGCTCAGCAAATATGATATTCTATAGAAAATTATTTAAATTGTAGTTAATGTAAATGAATCTAATGATACTTTGTCTAATCAGACTGACATTAGAAGTTAAAAGCTTTCACAAAATGAAAGAAAAAAAAACCCAAATTTTTCTACAATTCTAAATTAGATTTCTGTTGTTTAAAATTTAAAACACAATAAAAATCTCAGATGGTGTGGAAAATCATATCACAGCAGATACACACAACTATCAGCAGGACAGCTGGACTGTTGTAAGTATACTAGACTAAAATCATCTGAGTTTATTCTCACTGGTAATTTGTAGTGTTGTATAAATTTAGATCTAATTTGTGACATTTGATTTAATGTGTAATAAAGATGATGCTACTGTATACTTTTCCATATGTTGAAAAGTATGAGTTCTAGACTGGAAGACACTGACACAACCACAAACACACTCAGCCAAGTAATCTTTGATAAAGGGGCCAAACAAACTCATTGGAAGAATGATAGCCTCTTTAATAAATGGTGCTGGAAAAATTGGCTTGCCACCTGCCAAAGACTGAAAATAGACCCAAGTCTATCACCATGCACCAAACTCAAGTCAAAATGGATCACAGATCTCAATATTTAAACAGAAACACTAAATCTATTGGAAGAGAAAGTAGGTAAAAACCTTGTAGACATAGGGATAGGCAGAGAGTTCATGAACAAAAACCGAACTGCCCATGAAATACCTCAGAGAATCAACAAGTGGGATCGCATCCTACTGAAAAGTTTCTGCACATCTAAAGAAATCACCAGCAGAGTAAAAAGAAAACCCACAAATTGGGAAAAAAATTTTAGCTAACTGTCCCTCAGATAAAGGTCTTCTATCTAGAACATATAAAGAATTAAAAAACATCAGACCACCAAATTCAAAGACCCAATCCAAAAATGGGCATCTGAGATGAATACACACTTCTCAGATAAAGAAATACAAATGGCAAATAAATACATGAGAAAATGTTCAACATCATTAATCATTTGAAAAATGCAAATTTAAACAACACTAAGATTTCATCTCACCTGAGTGAGAATGGCTAGCATTAAGAAATCAACCAATAACAAATGCTGGTGAGGCTGTGGAGAAATAGGAACTCTTCTGCACTGCTGGTGGGAATGCACAGTGGGGAAACCACTGTGGAAATCAGTTTGGAGACTCCTCAGCAAACTAGGTCTAGAGGTCCCACTCAACCCAGCTATTCCCCTTCTGGGTATTTTCCCAGAAGATCTGAAAACATCATATCACAGCGATATATGTGCACCCATGTTCATAGTGGCTCAATTTATAATTGTTAAATTGTGGGAGCAACCCAAATGTCCATCTACTGAAGACTGGATAAAAAAATTACAGTATTTTTATATAATGGAATATTACTCAGCTATAAAGAAAGATAAACTCAAGGCTTTTATAGGTAAATGGTCACAACTAGAGACTATACTCATAAGTGAAATAAATCAGACCTGCATGTCCAAGCACCACCTTGTCTCACTAGTGGCAGAGTGAATAAAAACTAGGAGGTACGATAGACATTGTGAAATGAAAGGAAAATGCTCAAAAGTAAAGGACAACTGGGGTGAGGGAAAAGAGAAGGGAAAGGAGGGAAAATTATGTAAGTATGTACATACAGGGTAGTTAACATAGTTGTACTACTGTCTTCTATTGCTTTACTGAAAGGAACAGTTAATGATTACTTGTTTGATCAATATTGTATGTCTCTATTTGTTTTCCTGAGAAAGCACTTTGAAGATATCAATACGTAGCACAACAAGCATTGTTAATTTCCTACCACTTTGTTTGTAACTCTGTATTGTTTGTATTGTTCTTTTGCTACTTTGTAAATTGATGTCAATATGTAACAAAATGGATTGTTAATATGTTTTCCTTCTTTTATTTTTAAAATAAAAAAATTAAAACAGAAAAATATGAGTTCTAAGTAATGCTTAACAATGATTAATGCAGTTAAATTTTCTTACTAAATGTATATATGGTACAGCTACTCTGCCAGGCATTATTCTTGGAATTGGGATTGGAAAAAATAAATAATAACCAGTTCTGGCCTCTAAGACCATTTTGTGTTAAGAGGACTACCTACACTACCTGAAAACTCAAGTTTCTTTAATTGACTTAACACTTTTTATGGGTATAATTATTATTACAACTTTTCTACATTTGATTACTGTAGTTTGTTAAAAGCTACCAAGGAGCAAGAAAAGGCAAAACACAGAAGTAAAGAGAGGAATAAATTATTAATGGAATAATTTATTAATGACACCGGATGGACAGGGAGATGATGTACTATTGCATGTCCAAGTCAGAAGGAATACCGTGTGTGAAGACAGGGATGGGAGAAAGAACATGTAACGCTGGGTTAAGGATAAGACAGAGGAGACTGAATCCCCCATAACTAAGATCTGAATCTAACTATGATGTAAATCTGTGTGTCACTGAGCAGTCATATCCTTTACCAAGACACTCATGAGAGATGAATCTCAGAAATACATCCATGGACAAAATCTTACTTTTTCTTTAATGTATTTTTCCACTAGGTATTTTTTTCCAAACTGTACAAATAAGTTTTAAATGTTACATTAAAGTTTCCCTCACATGTTCTACAAATACCTTGAGCCACATTCCACAAATGTTACCATTATCAGCAATTTTTCTGTCAAATTTTATAGCAATTGCATTTTTGTCATCCCAGTTAAGTCTTTCCATTGTAATCTCAATTGGGTCTTAGCTTTGTGATAGGCCCAGGTGGAGATTGGAGGAAGGGTAAGTGACTTTAGGAAAAGCAGACTTGGTATGTGAGCAGAGGATGGCTGCAGATATTGTCTTCGGATCAGTCTGATTTTAGCCCATGTTAAAACATAGAATTCCTGAATTTCTCATGGACCAAAGCATGATAAGCACAAGAGAAGTGTCTCAGATGGTGCTGAGGACCACTAGATATAGTACTACGACCCTATAAGGGAGAAGATATGATTGACAAAAGGGGTAGAAAAAACACATCAACACTATCATTGATATACAGTTTCACTTTCCCAGGAAAAGTGTGTTTCTAACACCTACAAAATTTTCTAAGCTAGAAAACAAGTGAGTTGCAGAAAACACAAAACCACCCTTATAGTTTAGAGAATCACTAAAGTTAAAATAATAATTAATTATACAGAATACGTATAAAAAGCTTCATATTTGCCAGACCCGGTGCATACCTACACACTCACACACATTTACATGTGTTGCATTTCCTCACTTTCAAGGTGTCTCCATTCTCACATTACTGCACCTTCAAATCTGAGGCACTTTATACTCACTGGAGTTCTGTGATTCACTCTGGGCTTATATTATTTTGTTGTTCCTCCTATCTGACTTCATCTTTTCCTGCTTGTAATTGGCTGCACTCACTCTGCAGGGCGTATTTACTTTCCTACCCTGAAATATAAATATGTTATTTTTTCTAATTATCTTTTCTCCCAAAGCTTTTAAGTTTGGAAAGAGTCACCATTTGTCTATTCAGAAAAGGTGAATAAGATTTCTGCAACTAGCCCATTCCTGTCCTATAGGAAGGTAATGATACAGGAAAATAAAAACTCCCAACCTGAATGCTATATGGGACGAGTTCGTGTTCTCTAAAATCGAAGAATGAATTTTAGGAATGATGGAGACCCCTGAGCTACACCCCCAGGCAATTTTGAAGTTTTCATTCCTTTTAGAATCATTTTATTTTATTTATTTTTCTTATTCCATGTTTGCCGTGAATAATGTTCCCGTGCCTCATGTGGAGGCTGTGCACCTGCATAACACATCCCAATACCTTTCCCTCCCTCCTTCGCCCTCCTCCGACTCTTGGTCCTCTTCCCATTTGAGAAGGATTTATCTCTCTACTTCCTGGTGTCTTTTCCTTTGCTCCTTATTTACAGGTTTGAATTCCCATATAACAGAAAGCATGAGATGTTGTGTGTCTGATTTTTTTCACTTCGCATTGTAGTCTCAAGGTGCATCTTTCCTTTTTTTAATTTCTTGAAAAAAAAAAAAAAGAAAAAACCAAAACA
Source organism: Chinchilla lanigera (assembly GCF_000276665.1). Lineage (NCBI taxonomy): Eukaryota > Metazoa > Chordata > Mammalia > Rodentia > Chinchillidae > Chinchilla > Chinchilla lanigera. The sequence continues at coordinate 9,830,678 of NW_004955447.1, forward strand.
GAGAGAAGAACCTATGAGTTCAAATAGGTTCCAAAAGGAGAAAAGCGGGTCCAAGTCCTCTGTCTCTTAGCAGAGGCTTCCTCTCTTAGGGCTTTTATTTCAGCACCACCTGTCCTTAACTCTTTGTTGATGCCATGGAGATAAAGTCCAGCTGTCTCCATATTATTCCTTGTATTTTTCTATGTCTCTTGAAAAAGACTAATCATGTGGTCTGAGGTAGTTGTCCTACATAATCAGTAATGAACCAAAAAGCAGAAGAACTTCCTTCAAGAACTAACTTGGATACTCTTAAAACCCTTCCTTTCCTGTAAAATGAGATTAATACGCAGTTTCACAGGGAGTTGTTAAGGTTGGATGTGTATTACAGCAAATAAAGAGGGCACTATAAAACTTGTATAATTTTGTTTTTAAAAGAAAACATTATCTTTTATAATCAGCACTGACATCATCTGGGTATAAGCTTAACATCATGTAGATTATAAATGTGCAGTTTAACAAAAACATTTTATTTTATCTCATATTAAATGTAACAACTCAAAATATATGTTCACCACCTTAAAAATACTTGTCATTTTGTGAAGTCAGCGGTTGCATTTCTTACTAGTAAGCTGAGTGGGAAAGGTACATACAAGTCAGCTGTAACAGGTTAGACTGTATGATATAAAACTTAAATAACTGTTGATCAGGCCAAGGGAGTCACTTGCTTTAGAACATCCTTTGAACCACAGAAAAGCACACTCGGAAGTTCAGAAGTTCAGTTCAGCTAAGCATCCCAAAAGGTTGGCTTTTGACCAAAATGTTATTTGAACCTTTAAAGTATATATATTTAGACCAAAAATCTTATTAAAATAGGATCACTGTCTGGTACTATTTCCATGCATTTTACTCCTTGATTTAGCTGCAGGAGAGGGCTAGAAACATGTAAAAGTAATTTATAAAAATTACCCACTTTTTTGTAAATACAGGACAGGACTAAAGTTGGATCATGTTCATGTATAAAATTCAATTTGTCTTAAAATGAATTTCCACAGATCAGTTCAAGGAGGTAAAAAGTAAATACTTCAGGTGTTGGCTTTCTCCTAAACTAAAGTATAAAAGCAGACTCATACAGCCAAGCAAAGAAGCCACCAATTTCTTCATATTAATGAAACAGGAACCATCATTCCACATGCAAAATACTGGAGGGCCTATGTATGGAACATTAGTTTTTCTACTGTCTGATGAAGATGCACTTATTCCTTATTAATATGGTCTTTCATCAGATAAAATAATTGGAAAAGCATGTGCATAAATGAAACTACTAAAATATCTGTGCCTTAGAGAAAACAAATGTGAATAAAGTACTTGGAATTTAAAGGCAAGTTCCAGAATGTGTTTTGGGCTACACACCAGTAATCCAAGGTACTTTGGAGGCTGAGGCAGAAGGACTGCAAAGTTTGAGATCAACCTGGGCAATTTAACAAGACAGTATCTCAAAATAAGGGCTTGGGACATATTTCAGTGGTATAGTGTACCCCTAACGTGAGGGAGGTCCTAGATTTGATCTTCAGCAGCATAAAAATGAAATTATTTTGCTCTGTGCATGCCTATGTCTTTTCATGTGTCTTCATGCTACTTACCCATGAAAACAGAAAGAGAAGAAAGGAATGGGAGGAGAGAGAGATAGCAAATGAGTTTTTGGCCCCAAACTTAGGTGTAGTATAATTTTACTCCAATTAGTAATTCTCCAATATTATAGCACCTCTCAAGATAGCTCAGGATACTATTCAATTATAAATGTCATTTAAGAGTAAGGAGATTATACGAGTATTGTTATCCTTTGATTCATATCATCACTGAAATTCTGAGATGTGATTGGCTGCACTGACAAAAAGGGATTTGAAGATTTGAAATCATGCTCAGATAGCCAGAACGGGGCCCTCAGAGACTATAAGAATGGCCAGTCTTTGGGTACAGTTTACTCTTATCCATACCAAAAGTAAAGAAATAATCTAGAAGCTAAGTGCCATTTTGATTTTCCATCAAATCTGATAGCTCCTTTTTTATCACTGTAGGAGACATCAAAGCCCATATTAAAGGACTTATTTCAGGGGACTCTGAATTTTGGTTATTTATTAATGTAAATACAATTATTAAAACCATCATCTTCCCTTAAAATGTGCTCACTTACTTTAACTAGACTGTTTTTAACAAAATAATGTAACAACTTCAGCTATTAAATATAATCTTCTGAAAAAGGCACAAATAATCCTTGCGTATTTTCATTCCAAAAGCCTCTTTCATACTGAACCGACATAAGATTTAAAATGTAACTAGGAAATTATATGACAAAAAATGATGTTTTCTTTTTCTATTTTGATTACTAATGCTTTCTTTGTCAAATCCCTAGAACTCCTCCTGGAGTATAGGTCTTAAACTGACACCTGCCAGAGACAGCCAGCCCCACCGATTAACAGCAAATATTTTTTTGCTGCTAAATCCTGGCAGCAGACCTGTAGCTCTGCAGAGGACAGCCTCTAGAAATTTCATGAACTGCTTTTCCTCAGAGGGCAGGAGAAATAAACCTCTATATTAACAGAAAGACAATATTAAACAGCTGCTCACAAATCTCTTTCCAAAAGCACTTGATTTCTATAATAAACAGAATTAAATTGTGTCCATTCCCGGTCCTAAACAACAGGACGGGGCTTAAAAATGTAGACCAGGCACATAAAATGCCACTATAAAACAGCCTCCACCAGAGTCTGGGTGAATTCCAGATTGCACTTGTGAGCCAAAGCTTATTAACCAACCATTTGAAGAGGACATAGGCAAATTTTGTTTTAATTATTTTTTTCTTTATTTCTGTAATCCAAATTAAAAAGAAAAAACTCTGACAAAAATGACAGTTTTTTTTTTCCTAATTTTTTTTTTTGGCCTCTCTAATTTGGAAGGAAGATAAAATTAAAATCGCCGCTCTTGTTTAAATGCCAGCACATGTCATTTGTGCTCAGTGGCCTCGTTCTGTATACCAGCCCCATCAATTAAAATCCACAAGAAGTTGGGAAAAGAAGATTTCGGGCTTTTCCTGCTGTGGAGTCGGAGTAGAGAATTTCTTTCCTTTCATATGTAATCCCTGCTGATGATACAAGTGTGTACACACTCTGGAGAAAATTGCTGGATCATATCCAGACCCCTTACACTTCTGGAATCCCTGGGAGGCTCAACTATTGTTTTTCTCTGCATGCCCTGCAGACACCAGAATGGAGCTCTTGGATCTCTACTACCTCAGACATGATTCCTTTGGTCTATAGTATTTGTTTTAAGTACTCCCTCTTCAAATGCTTGAATGAAAGGAAGCACTGGAACAAGAGGAAATCAGGGCAGAAAGCCCAGACAGAAATTTCTGAATGGCAAGAGGCCTAAAGGGCAGAATTTTAGAAGACTTCATTACATTTTTAGTTCTTTAATGGTGAATAGATTCTACTGTAAGTGGTAAAAGAAATGCAATGGTAACTTAAGTTTGTCAGTTTGCACAAACTTCATGAGCCCTAATTTCTAACTCAGATATGAGAAGCAAATATAGCTAAAGAAAAATAATACTTTGAGGGAGACCTTGACTATTGAGGAATAAACACCTTAGTGGAAAATTGTCAGTTTATTAACTTGAGTAATCTGAGAAGTAAACAGGTTGTTTTTGACATAATCAAACCGAGGTTGGAGATTAGGATTGGGGCATAAAACAAAAGCAAAACAAACAAAAAACCTGTCAGTAATGGAGACCCGGGGCATATGTGCCAAATACAGAATTCAGATGACTGCGCACTTCCCAAATTCTGTATATAGGACCAATCAGAAGTTGCTATCTTCAATTCTTCATTTATATCTGACATGAAACCAAGCAAGCCTTTGATAGGACAATTTAAATCTGACTTCAGACCAAGGGAGTTTCTGAAAGGACAACCATATCAAATGCCTTGTTGGCATGGGAGAAAAGCAACCTAGGAATTCCATATGCAAAAAAGCCTCATGGATGCTGAGTCTGCTCCCCTCCCACTCTTACTCTGCACCTTCCGCCCATATAAATCCTTGCTGCCCTTTCTGAGTCCTGTCTGAACCATTCTTGGTGCAGTATACCAAGAAGCTAGACAGAATCTCCTTGGGACCCAAGAGGCAACAATAAAATTATTTTAGAAATTAAAAAAAAAAAAGTTTTTCTAAATACTTCCAAGTTCACATAAAATGTGTTTGATACAGTCACAGAGTGACATGGACTTCTCTAGCAATGAGAACTAATCATGATATAAACATTTACAAGAGTAATTTTCGAAAATATAAATTTACATCCACAATACATATACTTAAGATTGAACTAAAAAGGAATTTTTAGTGCATATTTGAATTCTTTGGATCAGTGAGTAAAGAATAAAAACACTGGCCTCGAACCAATAAAAATTAATTCAAGGGCTGTGGGATGTATTTCACCAGTGGAACACTTGCCCAGCATGCACAAGAGCATGGATCAAATAACTATAATGATATGAATATGATATATATTTCTATAACATATATGTATATACTGTATATATTCTTTTGTCCAGAAAGTCATGCATGTGACATATACACCTTGACATTATCTAGTAAAATAGTGGTTTTTTTCTTGTTATTTCATTTATGAGTAGAATTTTAAATTTCTTTAAAAAGAGAAAATATTATGGCAGTTTCAAAGGTTTGGTTGGGTACTATTAATAATTTCATAATTTAATTTCTTTTAAATAAAGATATTTGGAAAATATTTCAAGAACTAAATGGAAAAATGAGAGGTAGTCTGAAAATTTACACGCAAAAAGTTCCAAATATATTTGTACTAAGTTAATGTGAGCTGTTCAGGGAGATTACTTGGTATGATAAATCAAATTTTATTCTTTAAGTACAAAAAACTGATTTGAAGACAACAATAGGCAATGGAACAACCACTGGTGAATTCCTACCATCTTGTCTACTAAAATTCTGTATTATCTCTAATGTTTTATCTAATAATTATTTTGTTAATCTCTTTAATTATTTGAACAAACTTCCATTCTTACATCTGGTAATCTGAGCAATGTAGTTAAAGATAACAAAGTGTAATATAACGACCACTGTTAATTCCTATCATTTTATTTTGAAACCCTGTATCACTTTATTATTTTGTACTATATTATAGTCTTGTAATCATTTACATATGAATATTTTGGGGTTTGAGACAGTTCTTGCTTTGTTTTGTTTATGTTTGCAAGGTTCGTATGCTGATAGTGTTTTCTTTTTTTTCTTTTACTGCTCTTCAAAATAAAAAAAAATTGGTGGTATTTCTTGTGTGTACACACTTATGGTTTTCAATCATTAATCATATATCTATCTATTTTATTTTTCAAGATATATAAATGTATATAATATATATTCAGTAGATATAGTGTATATAATATATAAATATATGTATATACAAGATATACTGCTATATATAGTACATATATAGTATATAAACTACTTTTACTATATATAGTCTACTACTATAAGTCTACTATACTATGTGTATACTCTATATAATATACTATATAGTTTTACTATATATATACGCTAAAACCTTGTGCTGTAAGCATAGGTCATTATGGAAACATGCTTGTGATCTAAAGCACTTGTGTATCAAAGGTAATTTTCCGTGAGAAATAATGAAAACTCATTATTGACTGTATCAAACCCCAAAATATTCATATGTAAATGATTACAACTATAATATAGTACAAAATAATAAAGAAAATGCAAAATACAAAAAAAATAAGCAAATTAACCTGTACTCACCTTTGAAATCCTTCATGGCTGGTGTGAGGGAGACAAAAGAGGGGAGGGTTGATATGCAAGATGAATTTTGCTGCATTTAGGCCAGAAAACCCAGATTAGAGAGACGAAGAAAGACACAAAGAGTCAGAGAATATCTTTGTGAGGCTGTCAGGGGACTTCTGCTGGAATGGAGTCTCTGACTGACTTACACTCCCAGTTTTACTGAGAAACAAACCGAAGCGTTGTGTTCTGGTGAACATGGGTGCATATTTTAGATTAGAAAGGCATGACGACAATTATGCCGAACTGGTGACTTTATCAAATTGTTCCCAGGATGTTCCTCCATGTTTCACCAGCAAGGCTCACCTCTGCCCAAGCTTGGCAGAACGCCTCAAGTTCAAGATGTTCCAGCTCCTCAGGGTCAGCAGTTTTCTGTGCCCTGAGTCAACTCCAGCAGATGTGAACCCTCTGGGTGATGCCATGAATTCCACAAACTCTCACCACCACTAAAATAGATAGTGGAACCTTTTCCTTTTCAATCAGTTTTAACAAGGAGCCTATCTATTGGCACACTTTGGCCTCCTTTTGAAAATTTCATGGAATTATACCATTTGTCATTAAACAGATTCATCACTCACACTGTTACAACCTTATTCAGGTGGTGCTTTCCTGTAAAAACTTACATCATTTCCCACATTTCACACATCTTTCTCATCTCCTTTGAAATGAGGGATTCCTCTGCCCTTTTCTCCTCCTCTTCTGCAAATGAGATCTCCTCCACAACCTCACATCTTGCTAGTGGGAGATGATCACCCACAATCTCACGTCGAGGGGGAGGTGAGGAGCCATGACTCATTTGTGATCACAGGACTTTTAGCATCATGTACTACTCTTATTACAACACATCACTCCTGCATCAAGGTAGAATTTGTTAGGAGTGTTTGCTCATCTTGTGGAGCACTCACAGAGCAAGTTACTCGCAGTCCTCAGTTTTACTGTGTACATCTCTTATATTTCCAATTTTCATTCCCTATTCATTGTGTAAGCATTTATCTTTGATAATCAAGACCAATCATCCCATTTTTGCCCCAGATATGAAGTGGTACAAGAGACTTGAAACGGTCGTGTAAACAGTCTCAGCTCCCAGCACTACAGGAATACAGTTGAGTGCTATGATAGAAGTATTCTTCACTTAGGTACGAAAACTTCCAAACCAACAAAATGAATACGGATGGATTGTGACCCCTAGATATTGTTAATGGAGCATAAAATATAAAAACGATAGCTGATAGTCTTACTTTCAATCTCTTCCCTTCCTTGTCTTTGAAAGAAACATATGCTCTGATCTATAAACTGGCGTTCCAGCCTCACAAGATTGGTGCAATAATGTGTCTTAATAGGTAAATCTCTAAATCCAATGAGAATTAGTTTATGCCTGACTTTTGTCTTGGTAGTATCAGTTCTATGAGTGGAATCGTTGATACATAAGATATCATCATGTCAAGGCATTTAATATGTCTACTAATATCGTTCCTGGGAATAACAAAAGTAATACTCAAATCTCCAAATCTAAAACAATTCATGGAGGGAAAGGTTTAGTATAAACAACCCACCACCAAGTAAATGTTCTATCCCTTTCTGGTGAGATGGTACAATTACCCACCCCCTCAAACACACACACACACTATGGTTCCAATATCAGAGGCTAAGATTTTGCTTTCTGAGGCTTCCACTGCTAGGGAATTGGATGTCTGGAATAGCCAGATCATGCTAAGGGAAAGGCATGCTGATCCAATGCCAAATCTCCCCTTTAAAGTAAAAAAAATACTAAACTGTGTTATGTATATATACCAACTCCACAACAGGAATCTAAATATTATGCACTGCATACATGTACAAATAAATGTATATTCTCTTCTAAATCATACTTTTAAGTGGATGCCTCTGTTTGGAAGAGCTGAGTTTCTAATTTCATAGTATAGTTGCAAAAAGGGCTGAGAAAACACCTGTCATCTTTTCTGAGAAGAAAAGATTTAGAAGGAAAAAAATTTACCCAAACATCCAAAGCAGTGTTCAAAGTATAGTGGAAGTCACTAAGTATGAAAAAAAGAAAATGATCCTTGCCATGTATCCACAGACCTTTGATGTTAAGAGAATTTGCATTCTAATTTAAAATATTGGTGGTTACAAATTAGGTAAGAATATATTATAAACATTTTGCATAAGACAATGGCAAATAAACTGCAGTGAAGCCTAAATTGCTTGATATGGGCTACTCTGTCAAAGGAAATTCTCAAAGTCCACAGGACAGAACCACTCACTTCCCAAAGGATTTCTTTGCAGTATACTACGTGATGACTTCACCGTTAAGCAGTAACTTTATAACCCTTTGCCCACGTTTTGGTGGCGGGAACTTAAAGCATAGCATAATTTGAAGTCAGACGGTGTTATCTGCCAGAGGCTTTCAAAGTATAGCCAAACATTAAGCTATTTCAAACAAATGAAGACAGGATTGATGCTAAGTGAATAAAAGTGAACAATCACAGCAAAATCAGGAACAAGCACTGCACCAACTGTATGAACTTCACTTCTATTTGACTTAATAATTGTTTAACTCTAGAATGGTTCAAAGGTGATGCACATTCATTAGGACTCATTGTCCAGATTTTAACTTTGATCTTCCCCAGGCTCAGTCTGAGTGAGGTTCCCTGCAGTCCAGGCAGGAATCTCAGCTCCCAGCCAGCGAGGTGACCGATGCTGCCCTGCATTGCTAAGCTATGGTGTGTGGTAAAGTTGCACATATCAAATACATTTTCAAATTAGAATAGTTTCAATTTTCAGTGCATTTCATTGGAGCGTAACTTGCGTTGAGGAGCATCTGCCTGTAAGAAACAGCATTTTCACTGGATATGGTTGCACACGTGCTCACTCCCAGCACTCTGGAAGCTGATTGCAAGTTTGAGCCCTGTCTGGGCAACGTAGTAGTGAGGTAGTGATAACTTGCCTCAAAACTTAAAAAGAAATTTAATTCTTTTTCAAATAAAATTTTGGTTCTTTAATGATGGTTCTCATAAAAATATGACAAGAGTGAGTTATGCTCTTCTGTAGTAGCCATCAGGGAGCTTAAGATTTCTCGGTTCTTTTAAGCTCTAATGCTTCTTATGCTTTGCTTCTGCAGTGGCTAATAGCCAAAAAAGTTAAAAGAAAAATAAAATAAAATGAAAATGACAGACTCATTGATTATCTAGTCAACAAATTCTAAGTTAACAAATTGTTTCCAGGCTAGGCTGGCAGTCATGTTGCAGAATATTTTCCTGGCTAAAGCTTATGAAAAGGTGCAATATCAGCTTTCACTTCGTTTTTATTATTTTCTTTTCTCAAGAACACTTTTTTAAACCAATCATATTGCTTATAGCTCTGAGTGTTGGTGAATGTGTAGCGCTATGTAACTACCACCATGATCAAGATCAGAACACTTCCTTAACTTTAAAGGTAGCCTGGTCCCCATTCTGCTTTGACCTTATCCCAACTATTTCTGTTTTAAAGACAAAGCAAACATTGGAATTTGAAACTGGTTTTAGTAATCTGAAAAATAGCTCATATGAGTATTTTAAAATTCTAGATTAAATTTTATCTTGGCTTCTCTGAAATTTTCCTGAATGCTCATCATAGCTGACAATAGATTTCAAAAAAATTAATCTCATTCCACATTTGGCTGTACTTCACTCTGTATATCTGGCTGTATATTATTTTTAAATCTGTAAGTGAATGTCTCTTCATAGGAAACATTTTTGCTTGAGGGCTCATATTCATATACATTAAACATTACTGAGAATTTTTTGTGGTAGTCTCAGTATATGATGCTTACAAAATTAGAAAAGTTCCTGCCTTCATGGAGATACAGTCTAACTAAATGGAATAAACTTACAATAAACCAAGCCAAATATCCCCAATTCTGTGAGGTGGGTGTGTTGCTCAGTGATAGAGCACATGCTTAATATGCATTAGTCCCTGGGTTCGCTTTTCAGCATGAAAGACTATTGTGTCACTATTGTTATGTGCAATGTTAACATCAGCAAGATGATAACACTGCTTTAATCCTATACAAAACTCATGTAGTTTACATGTGTAAAGTAAATGTGTATAATTAATGATACACAAGTTAAGGTAGTTTTTTCATTTAGTGACATAACTCAATATTTCACGGTTTGAAGAATTATATTACCTACATACATACAAAGGAAAAGCTTCAGAAAGTAGGTCTAAGAGCCTTTTCTTTCATTAAAAATAATGAATACATTCTAGGGCAGCAGAACTCTTCCAAGTATTCTTTATTTTCCCTCCAGTATCTGTCACTTACTCATCTGTTTGACAGTTGAAAAGATTCTCATATTCTTCTATTATTTCTCATATTATTCTGACACCTAAAAACATTTTTAAAGCTTAGCATTTATTGTAAATGTCTTCCTTCTCTGGATCAAAAAGAAATTAAAATCAATTCTACAGCAAAATATAGCAACGGCCCAACTGCAAGTGTGTGCAAGCTAGGAGAGAGCCTGGAATGGTCTGCATTTTCTGTTGCTCGATGAAATGGAAATGGACAATAAACTGAATGAAAGAAATATACAAGCAAGGATGGAATGCAGCCAGAGAGCTGCTAAATGGAAGGTTGTAATTAAACAGGCACCTAGTGGATTAGAGGAAATTAGGCCGCTGCCACGGTGCTTCTGCTGCCAGCACACGATGCGTTTTAACAAGAAATAGTCAACAGCTAAGGGAGAGGACTGTAATTATGTGTCTTTAATTTTATTTCACAGGGTATGATTGCAGACAAGATAGAATCAACAAAAAGGAAGAAATTGCCTAATATCAGTGCTTGCAAGTTTGAGAATTAAATCGACATGGGAAAATCAAGATGGAGTGCATATTTATTTTAATTCTGGTCATGTGGCATTCAGTCAAAGCCTCCCAGATAGGAATCAAAAGGTAAATATGTGAGGAATTTCATTGCCAGCATCCTGCATGAGAAACATCTGGCATTCTAATCCTAAAATAATATATAGAGAGAGCAAACACCTCAAGCTGAATAAATAAATTCCCAGCATTTTAGGCTAAAACATCTACATTTGGAAATAACCTCGTTTCTTTAGGTACTTTGAGGGACAGCGTTTGGGAAGTATAAAACTCCAAGGACATTTGTCAGAAGACTTGTCCACTTACTCCCTTTCCTGTTCACCTTGCCCTCCTTGTGACCAGCCTCCCTTTCTAGTGTGTTTATAGCTGTCCCTTGCTTACTATTTACCATGGGTTTTCTAATTCTGTTCCCCACAGTATTCACCCAAGTGGCCCCCATTCACTAGTCTGTGTCCCAGAGGCAAATCTGACCACTTACACTCCAACAGCTCACTGACTAATGTCTTTTCATGCTAGTCATTCTAAAGAACATCTGCAGACTTATATCAAGTGATAGCCCAATTGCACCTCGGGTAGTCAAATCATGGTCCTCAGGAGGTTGGAAAAACAAATTTGTTCAATCAAAACCTTACTTCGTGTAATGTCTAGATGCCCAGTCTCAGATCATGGCCAGGTATCTGGTCCACGTTACCGCTTTTTTCCCTTTTTCCGGATTGTATCATAGATCTGCCTACTTCCTTTTCCCCCACCACCCCCAGTTATAAGACTAAGTCCTACCCATTGGTCATGGTGACTCAAGGCTGCTTAAAAACAGATAGGACAATTTACTCCATCTCTATCAAATGGCCTCTGACTTCTAAGACTCTTAAGCACTGTTAGGCAAGAACAGCTATTAGATAAAGACTTCAGCTGCTTGTCAAATTCTTTACAATTAAAACAGTGAAAAGTCTTGCAAATATATAAAATCAAGATGTACATCTGTCAGGCATAAAGGAAGACTATTGAGAAATAATTGTTATTCCAAAGAGTTTAGATATGTGACCTCTTTGGAGAAACCTACATACAGTTGAGTGGAAGCCATTGAATGACTGGTATCCAAAAAGAAAAAATATTTTCTGTAGGAGATAAAGTCACCTTTATTATCATTCAATAGCCCAAGTTCCTACTGGACTTCAAAATTGTATAATTTTAGATTCACTAAGTACTTTCATTTTAAAAATGATGAAACTGATATTCTGCAATACAAAGCATTTTATACAGTAAACGTTTGTCTTCGAATTTTCAGTGTAACATAATTACTTGACAGCAATGAAAACCAAGAGTCCTCCCCCCAACACTGGTGTATCCAAGGAAATGAAAGTTATTTTGGGACACATAATTTTCATCATTTGAAAGGAAAATAGTTTTGTTAAAACTATTTTTATAAGTATATAATGTACAGCAAATTATTAACAAAGAATATTTCTAAAGAACAAAATGAATGAAAATGTTGCATAAAGAGCTAGAATACCCCAGTCATGCTACCTTCTAGATTTTCCATATATAAAGTTCCTTTATTAAAATCTCCATAAAATCATTTCCAGCATTTATTCCATGAAGCAAGAACAGGTTCATCACTATTTTTGAGCCTTCCATAGATGCCAGATGTGATGATGTACACTTGTTTTAGCTGCTTTTCTCTTGCTGCTAAGACAAAATACCTAACACACGAAGTTAAAGGGGAAAAGGCTGAATCAGTTCCAGCTCATACACTCTAATCCAGCCACCTCTGAAGAAGTCCCAACTATGACTGCATGAGGCTTTGGGGGGACATCTAAATGCAAACCATGACAGCTCTTAAACCCACCAAGATACTCTAATCCCTGTTCCTTGTGCAATTTTGATCACCCAGTTAAACTCAGTACTGCCACCAGCTGCTCCAGATCTCTTGTTTTATCCTAAAATTTTAATTTTTACTATGTGCTTAGCAGTAATATCAGAGCTTTATATACACTAACAGAGTTAATACTGACATGAACTCTACAGATTAAGTACATTTTACTTCTGTTTTACAGCTAAGATAAATGAAGCTCTGAGAGGATGGTCACGAGTGCAGTCAGGATTTGAACCGTGTAATCTTGGCTTACAACGGCCATGTTCTTACTGGACTGGGTGGCCATCATTTTCTTCCTCGAGATACAGCTTTCCTAATGTGGTTGGTATGAATTTTCTAAAAGAATCCCTGGTATATTGGAAGATAAGTACTGTAGAATAAAATGTATAAAGATTAAAAATTAAATGGCAGCCACAGTCATTTCTACATTGTTAGTACTCTGTCACAAAGAATTTCTTAAGCACTTTCCTTTTTTTGTTCTTTCTTTGTCATATTTTTTCTTTCTTTGTCATATTTTTGTTCCCCTTTCAGAGCCATCCATTCCCATATCCTGTCTCTCCTTGAATATTCAGTACAACCCAACTTCCTCCTCACTGAATGACTGATAGACAAGATGATTAAAATTTTTTAACAAATACATGAAAGTACCAAAGTTGTACATATCTATGGGGTAAAAGTAATGTTCCAATGCATATAAATTTGAGTGATGTTTAGATCAGGTTAGATATTATCTACTCAAATATTTATCATGTTTTATAGAGAAAATATTTAAAACTTTTCTTCTACATTTTGAAATACTTAGTATAATATCATTATCTGTAGTCACATGGTTGTACAGTCACATACCCCTGTTTGTTTTCTATAAAGAATACACAGCATGGACCCAGATGTCAGGGTAGAGACTGGTGGCAAAGTACAGCCCTTGCAGAACCTGAAGAGGAGACACCTGGAAGCCAACAACTTGGTAAAGAGAGGAAAGAGGTGGATCCCCAGGAACTGGGAAGAAGCTGACTGGAAGGCTGGAAGTGACAGAGAGGCTGGAGAGAAAGAGCACAGTGTGGGGAACAGAACAAGGCACTATGAAAAGGGTCACCCAGAACCCGGGGAGTGGAGCCTGTCTCCATTGATGCAGCAGATGCCTGCAGAGTGACAGCAGCTCCCAGGAGAGACAGTGGACTGGGCCAGCAGCTGTGGCCTCAAGAGAAGCCCATGCCTGCTAAAGATGACAAGACCCCAGGGGCGTTTTACTCTGAAAGTGATTCCCTCTACACGGCAGGCTGGAGTGAGCAGGAGGTCCAGGGCAACCTCTACTATATTTGAGAGGGTTTCATAGGGAGCCATTTTATGAAGAGGTCATTTGATTGGGAATGAGCCATAGAGCAAGTGTAGAGCAGCTACACTTCAGGGTTTCTGGTGTTACTCTTCCACAGTGATGGGGTGGGAGGCTGCCGCAGAAGACAGTCACAGAGTGAGTCCAGGCTGGACATAGACCCTATGAAGAGTTTAAGTTTGGACAGATGGGAATGCAGTGGCGGAACCCTCCATGGTGAGAAGCCAGTCCAGGTGTGTGTGGCTTCCAGAGAGGTCTGTGGGTGCTACCATTAAGGCCAGCAGAGAACTTGACCACCCTCCTCCCTTGCTGCCTACATGCAGCACAAAGCCCAGTGACCTATTTGCTTTCCCCATCTGCCAGGGTGAGCAAAGATACACTTGACTAGGTCCTTGCACAGCCCAGGATATAGGGATAGAAAGGCCTCTGGAGCAGTGGGAGCAACTCACGAAACCACAGGTCAAAAGGGTAGGTAGAGAAAACCATGACTTGCAGTCACAGAAGACCATACAAAGTAGGAGGTGCTGGAGTGACTGCAGCCATAGGGTGGACATCACTGACTGACAGTGTCCCATTGGAAAGGCCGGCAGGATCCAGCATTCACACAGGAAATGTGAGTGTGGAAACCAAACAGGTCTTAGTAGTGATTCAGTAACTTTCCCCACCCCTTAGAAAGAAACCACCCATTCCAAGATGAGTGGAATTAGAGGGCATTCATTTCTGCTTTTTTATTGGTTTTTTGGGGTTTTTCTTTCATTTCTCTTTTAATGTTTTTTCTAATTTTTTCTTTATTTTGTTCTTTTTTTCTTCTTTTTCTTGTTTGTCCTTTCCTGGTATTTTTATCTACTTCTACAAATTTCCTTTTACTCCTCATTTCAAATTTCTCTCATCTTTCTTCCTAATTTTTAAAATTCTCTCTTAAATCACCCCCTCTATTTTTACTATTATAGCCATTAAACATTATTAATATTTCCATATTTAGATAACTATGCTATTACTTTTTAGTGACTTTCTATTTTTAGCAGAGGTATAGTTGTTACACTTAGTGGATATTTACTGTATGTCAATATTTGGTTTGCTTTGTTTATTTATTTACTTTTCTGACCAGAAATTGAACTTACGACTTCTCACTTGCCAGTGCCTTTGTGTTTGTACTGCAAATATAAATCAGTGGTCTATGGTTAAGAATGACATATTGTTGGTTCTTATTGAATGTTAATATCCAGTTTGCCTTTGACTCTACTAATGTTGTTGATTTTGTTGCTATTCCCAGGATGGCACAGCTGTTGCTATTAGTTGGTTTTTCTTTGTATGTTAATACCTGGATTGTCTTTGCATTATTAAAATTACTGCTGTCCATTCCTAGAGAACTGGGTGAGGGGCTAATTACAGTGAACCCTTCATTCTCAAATGTAAAAAGGTAGTTGGATCTTGATACAGGGACAAAAGCCTATAGTGAGCCAAGCACAGAATGTGTCCCAGAAAAAATGACACAAACGAAAGAGATTTCCATGCTAGCAACAAATGCTTTCCAATATGATCAACTCACAAACCTCCCCACCCACCCACACACACACCATGGAAGATGAGGGAACAAAATGCCTCCCAAAACTCTCAGCTTCCCTGAACCTGATCTATGGGGTATTAATGGAGAGGAAATCAAAAACAGTGCAACTGAATTATTCAGAATGATAAACAAAGTGATAAAAAACCTGACCAATAAAGTGCTGAGTAAGCCCATAGAAGAGATAACTAAACAGATACTAGAATTTATAAACAAAACAGAGAATTTACAGAAGACATTAATAAAAAGCTAGCTGAATTAAATAAAATAATACAAAACAAGTATGACAAGTTTATCAAAGAACTGGAATCCATGAATAGTTAGCAAACAGAAATTCAGGAGATTACAAAATCAGTTGAAAGCATGAGCAAAAGGAAAGATCAATGTTATGACAGAGTGTTAGATCTGAAAGAGTTGATGCCACTGACAATATACTACTTAGAGGTACTTTAAAGACAAGAAAACATTAAAAATAGATTCAAAAGAAGACTAATCTAAGATTAATTGGAATTAGTGAAAAAATCAGAAGAAAGAACAAATACTTGTAAACACTAACAAAAAGAATGTCTAGGGTTTTTGTTGCTGTTTCTTCTCCACATTACCCTGGACTTTAAACTTCATAACCAAAAGCTATTATTCTGAGTTTAATTTTGAAAAAGTCAGTCATCCTTGATCAATCCTACTTTTCCCTCTAAAATGAGGGTGTGAACTTGGCTAGTTTGGTTGGGAATTTTTTCCTATTGCATGTATTTTACAAATGAAATATCTTTGAAATTAAAATACATTATTCTAAAACCAAAAAAAAACAAAACAAAAACAAACAAACAAAAAAAAACAAAAAAAAAAGGGGCTGGGGATTTAGCTCAGTGGCAAAAGCGCCTGCCTGGCAAGCGCAAGGTCGTGAGTTCGGTTCCCGGTACCGGAGAAAAACCAAAAAAATAAAATAAAATAAAATAAAATAAAATAAAATAAAATACATTATTCTAAAGTTACAAAGTTTTATTTATTTGTATAAAGTGTTCACATCTGACATTCACTTTTAGGCACTAAAATATAGTAAAAGCATGTATTGGGGAACTCAAACAGTAGAAACTGCATTCTGCTTTTTGTTATTGACTCTACAGGATATGTAGGTCAACTGATATGTGCTGAACTCAGGGGTATTAGAATAATAATTAAAAATTAAAAGAAAATAACATCAAACCTATATAAATTATTTTAGTGTAACAGAAAACAATTGTTGATTATTATTTGTTAGGTAATAATCATTTTAAGTCATTTAATCTTCTATAATTATTTAAGATTTCTTTCACTTTTTGAATTAGTAATTCACAAACAGATGAAAACTATAGACTCTTTTTGGAGTCAAAGGCATATTCAACAAAAATCTTGGTATGCCAGTCCTGTGGCATCTACCTGTGATCCCAGCTACCTAGGAGGCTGAGGCAGGAGGATTCTTTGAGGCTAGGGATTCCAAGACCAGCCTGAGCAACAGAGTGAGAGCCCATCTCAAAATAAAAGTAAACACATAAACACAACACAAACAAAAACAAGAAAAAGCTTGTACAAAGTTAACAAGAAGTAGAAGCCTAAAGGAGGGAGGGTGTCTACCAATTGCTAGACTGAAATAACAAAATGCTGTGCTTAAATTATTTTTAAATGTATGTTTTGCATAGCTTATTAATTCTATTTTTAACAGTGTTAAAGCACAAATTTAGAAGCCAGGGATATAGCTCAGTGGCACAGTGCCTGCCTGGCAAGTGCAAGGTTGTGAGATTTATTCCCTGTACCAAAAAAAAAAAAAAAAAAAAAAAAAAAAAACCAGCATAAATCCAGGGATATCAAATCGTGAAGTTTATTTGAACAAATGTTTAGTCATGAATTTGTGCCAGACCAGAAGGTACAGGGCTCCCTGAGACAGTAAAGAGAAAACATTTGCAAGGTGCTCATGGACAGAACACAAATATATTTTTATTGATAGAGTGGAAACTGCCTAATCAGAGGTTAGTCTGATGGTGTCTGATTGGTTATGTTTAAGTTTCAGTTTACGATTTATATTCAGTTGGGCTTTGGCTGCTTGTGTAAGAACTCAGAGAGCTGGAAGGGTCTCATTCTAATTGTCTCCACATTAATTTTTTAAAATGCTAATGGGTAGCTTTGTCAAACAAAAGCATGTCACCATATTTAATCAAATCTAAGTCATCTTCAACTATAAGAAATGCCATTATTTTATATTTTCTCAATCCATGTATGGATTGAAAAAAATCATTCCATTTTAATGGTGAGATTCCATGGATAATAAGATGCTCCAGGTTGCATAGATGTTAAATAAATGAAAGTGTATCTTAGACTTGGCAAATTATGGCATATCTTTTCCATATTAGACATGAGAAATTGCTTTCACTTCAGATAAGTGAATATATGAAACATCAGCACTTACAGACTGTCACTTCTATTACTTTCCAAGAACAAAATTCACTTTTCTAAAGAAATTTATACATTTATACCTAATTTTATTATAGGCATTGTTGCGGAGCAGTTATTTTAACATGTTTGACCTTACTTTGCAATACTTGTGATCTCTTTCTTACATAAAGTTGTATCTCAAGACCTGCTTACCCACTGAAGCAAGTAACATAAAATGGAGCAGAGACCCACCTCACTGCTATTTTTAGAGTCAATCATATTCATTCTGATTTCTCAGATACTGAATCTTACCTTCTGATGAGATCATCTCCTCTTCAGAATCTAGAACTGAGATATGTGACAGCCCACTTCTACCCACTGTGGAACTTTCAGCTCTGTCTCACTGATCCATCTTAGGTTGATGTAAAATCTTACCATATCTTTATCTACACCTTTGCTGCAAACCTGGCGAAACACTACCTCTCTGATCCATCTTCGCCAAAGGTGTCAACATTGCCAATGTACTACTGCAGGGCTGGCAAGGTGTTCCATTTGGAACAGAGTTTTTGGATCTGATAGTTTTTCCTCCTCATTTACTCATAAGATACATTTCATTATTTTATTACTATTGACGGAAACCAAATGTCAAAAGTCAGTGAGCCAAGACAGAACTGTAAAAGACTGAAAACATTCAAGTACTAAAAAAACACCAAGCCATACCAACTTCCTACCAGTGTCTCCAGAAAAAAAGCCACAGATGGAAATGTTGACAGGAATTAAGCTTATTTGTGTTATAATGTCTTTAATTTGCCAAATGCCCTGGGAAGTTATTTGACTGATGAGGTCTATTCAACTCATCAGATGTGTAAATAAAAGAAAAAAAATTATTTTAATCTTTGAATAAAGATTTGCATACTTGAACAAAAGAGCAAAGTGATTAATTAGTTAGATAATTACCTTTGAATGTGTCTGGAAGCTGAAAATATTCTGCAGGATTTGAGAACTAGCTTTTTGTAAGGAATATTTGAATAATGGCTGAGAGGATTTCACATATTCAATCAAAACTAAAATCCACAAATCCTTGCAAATATATAAATGTGAAAATATTTTTGAAGTATTAAAAATTATCTTGGACAATCAAAAAGAAGACAAATATGTCCCATAGAATCATATTAATCTATAATAGAAATATACCCAGAATTTTGAAGACAGAGTGGTATCAATATCAATACAGAAAGTCAGTGAAGTTCCTTCTGAACATGGATCACTGATTTATATTACTATCATAGTGGCTTTTATACGTACAAATGCACATTACAATTTACAAAATTGCTGTGGCATTCATTAATTCTAGCAATATACATCCTTATCCACATGCACACAAAGACATCTACATCCAGTCTGTTCTCATGATTCATAGATTTTATTCACAACCCCCAAATCAACAGTTCTGGTGCATTCTCTACCATTTATAGACACGTTCATGTACAAAGCAACAAAAGATATTTGAGCTGCTGGATGCCTAAACCTTTGGCTGCATGCCAAAGGCCAAACACGGTGAAGTAGTGATGTATCTCAGTAGAAGGGAGCTTGCCTGACATGTGTGAAGTCCTGGGTTCCGTTCCTCCAGAACAGCAAAAATGAAAGAAAAAAGAAAAAAATTCACTTTGTTTCAGCTCTCAAACTGTAAAGAAATGTCCTTTTGTGCTCTAATTCACTGTCATGTTGTTTGACTTCTTGTACCTAAAACAATTTTTTTAGTGATTTCACTGTTTAAAATGGGTCCCAAGTCCAGTTGTAAAGTTCCGTCTTTGGCCACGAGCTCGATGTTAACGAATCTGTAACAAACATGCAATAAGGCAGCTGTAAGCACAAACCTACGTGAAGCAACATTCTCTGTGGACTGATGAAAATATCATGAGGAGAGGCACACAGGAATTTCACCCTGCAGCTTTCCTGGATGCGATTGCTTACTCTTCTCTAATACAGTGCTCTCTGTGACCTCCTTTATAGACTACAACTACTGGAAACAAGAATAAACTACATCATATTATACCCCAGCTTAAAGGAGATCTGTTTTCTTCTAGTTTCACTCTACCCAAAGTCTGTTCTTATTTTGGGGAGAGAGTTACCCTCTTGATCAAGTCTTGGTTCATGTATGGATTGGTGAACAGCTGGCACCAGATACAGCCTCTCAGTTCTTTTGGAAGTAAGAGTTCAGCCCCTGACCTAAGTTTAGTCAACTGAATATTGTTCTCTGGAACACTGCACGTTGACTTTGGGAAGTAAAGACAAAGACATGGTTTTAACTTATTCCCAGGGCAGTTTGCAGCTGCAGTGGTCTGTGTTCATGGAGGCCAACCCAGGCACATTCACAGTAACGGGAGCCAGGAATCCTTATGCAGAAGTTCTTATGTTTCCCTTCTGTTTTCTGAGCTGGATTTTCCAGTTTTTCTAACAAGTGTGTGAGTGACAGGCTGATAACCTTCCAATGGATTCTTTTTCTGATAAACTGACCAGATCTATATCTATGGCTTGCAATCCAGAATCTAGACTGACTTAATTAGTATATGCTAAGATTTGTACCAAATACTGTCAAGTTTAAAACTCCATATAAATTTGGAGGTATTATGAAAAATGGGGGACATGTGTGAAATAGATATATTTTCCTTACAAGGCTTATGGTCATATCACCCCATGATTAATCTAAAGTATCATGGAGAGAGCAAAAAATTTTTAAAGTGGTTTAAGCTAATTTAAAAGAATAATGTTTTCAATAAAATAATCCAAAAATAAGGTTGAACACTTAGAATGACTAAACTTAGGATCTATATTTAATACCTTGTTGCACTAATGAATTGGCCTTGAGTTTTACATTCTTAAAAAGATCTTTTAAGAATTCTTACTTTTCCACAACCTTTCTAAACTTTATCATTATTGTTATTATTATTATTATTATTATTTGTGTTTTTGAGACAGGGTGTCCTTATGCAGTTCAGGCTGGCCTTGAGCTCACTTTGCAGCCCAGGCTGGTCTTGAACTCACAACGATCTTCTTGCCTCCACCCCCCGAGTGCTGGGATTACAGGCCTGTGCCACCACGCCTGGCTCCTTTCTGAACTTCAGAGTTGGCATTTTCCATGCAGAAATATTTTGTAAAAAGAAAGCATTTGAATTGTCCTTCAATTTCATGAAAACATATACAAAAATCTAAACAGGAATTAAAAGCTAATGAAGTCAAACAATTGTTGTATAGGTGTTTCTTATTAATATAATTTAAATTTTTGAATATTGGCTTGAAAAAATGATCCAGGCTCATTTGGGTTATTTTCCAAGCATATACACATGAAGCCTTTGCTTATAACCTCTTTCTTATTGACTGCCAGTTAAGTATCCTAAGCCGCTAACAATGTGCAGGTCTCTCCTTAGTTCTTTCATCTCTTTTGCAAACTATTCAGTCCCAGGGTGCTCTTGGATTTGTTTTGTTTATTTCATTTTCACATTTCAGAAGTGTTGAATAATAAAACTGCTTTCACAGATTGTATTACGGAAGAAAGTGTTTCAACATACTTGCAATTTCTCCTACTTCTTAAAAAACACGGTTGCTGGTCCCCAAATGTTGAAGTGTTGTTCAAGACCCAAGGGAAGAAAATAAGACTTCTGTTACTCCCAGATTAAGCCCATCCTTGGAAGCAATAAGACACCTGCCTCATGCACTGACAGGACAACTGCCAAGTTCTAGAGAGATCAGTCTTTGGCTCCACCGGGGAACCTCAACCAAACAGACCGAAAGGAGCCCCGTGGGCACTGAGTGTATTGGCAGCTTTCAACTTTCTCCTCCCTTGATATTTGTAAACCAAACAAGCACACCAGGCCATCACAGAAATGTAAAAGCATGTTATCTATTCAAATGAAATCTGTTAAAAAGGAAGTCTATCAACAAGAGCACAGTGATCACCCACACTGACATGGCCCTACCTCATACACTACAGAAGACGGAAGAGCCACTGGCCCAAAGAGCTAGTGCGTCCTGTCCTCTGTCCTCTCCAGAACGTTGTCTGCTTTCATTTTAGATTTTGTTTTGAGAAAAATTTTTCCTGAAAATATGTTCAAATCCCATCATTTAACTTTGGTAATAGAATATTTGATTTATTTATTATCTTTTCAATCATCCCTTAAGAGTATGAATGATTTTATTTAAAAAGATTTATGAGTAGTAATGTACATTCTGTGAACTGTCCCCTGCTACTTTACAAACGTTCCTAAACCAACTACCTTTTCATTCAGGGCCTTGATTCTGCTTTCACTAATGTGGCCAATTCTCTGTCATGTGATGAATGGTAGCAGAAAATTATTAAATGTAAAGGGAAATAAAAATCCTAGATACACTTTCAATTTAGAAATCTCAAAATTATAATATATTTTCTACTTTTATAATCAAAATCGTCTATTGTTATGACATATTTCTGGTTGTGATTGCTAACATAAAATTGATCTCAAAGGCACTATGGCATTATCAACTTCTACATAGCCTACATTGAGCAACTGACATTAACTTAATGGGACAATAACTACTTTACAATAATAAATGTTACTCATTCTTATTCTTTAAGAAATGAAATTCCAGGAAGAAAAACAATACTGTAGCTATTAAATTAACATCAAATCTTGTGTCTACAGCTGGGCATGCTGATGTATGGCTGTAATCCCAGCCTTTGGGAGACTGAGGCAAGGTGAACACAAATTCAGTGCCAGCCTGGGCTCCATAGCAAGCTCAGGCCATCCTAGATTACACAGTGAGACCAAAACAAAAAATAAAACAAGCAAACAAACAAAAAACCCTTATGATTACAAAGAAGTGAAAATAAGACTCACACACAGAGTTAGACAATCAAAACATCATTGTACACATTTATACTTTTTTCCCTTTATCTCAATAGCTCTATCTGAAATTATTCTATACCTTTTGCAGTTGAAAACTGATTGACTTTACTGACACTGTCTAATACTGCTTTCCCTCCAGGAATTGCTCTGGACTGGTGGGATATTTCTGCCCTCATAATTCCATTTATAACCTACATCCATTTGTTCATGATCTCATGTTTCTTGACTGGACTTTCAAAATGCTCTTATTTAGCAAGCTCTTTAGTATTACAAATTAGAAATTGAAAAGACAGAAAAATGACCACATCGCTCCTCTTCCACTTGTGGTTTCCTAAGCATC
Organism: Chinchilla lanigera; assembly: GCF_000276665.1. Taxonomy (NCBI): domain Eukaryota; kingdom Metazoa; phylum Chordata; class Mammalia; order Rodentia; family Chinchillidae; genus Chinchilla; species Chinchilla lanigera. The sequence continues at coordinate 9,853,784 of NW_004955447.1, forward strand.
ACAAGTTACATCAGACCAGATGTAGATAAGTGTGTGATTAAAGTTCTGGGATCAGATGGAGTTTATTTCTTGCTTGCTAAGGTCCTTATCTTAGTTACTGTTCTCATTACTGAAACAAAATATCCAGCACCCACAAAGAGGCAAAGTTTGCTTCAGCTAACAGCACATGGAGGATTCAGTCCATAGTCACCTGGCTCCAAGGCAGTGTGGTATGACAGGAGTAGCTGTCCATGGCAGAGCACAAAGGAGGCAAGGAGCAGCAAGCAGCAAGCAGCAAGCGGCAAGCAGCCTGCCTTCCATCTTCCCCTTTTATCTCATTCTGGCTGCAAACTGAATGTTTGGTGCTGCTCATATCCAGGGTGGGGCTTTCCATTACCCACACCCAGAACAGTGCTAACCAGTCAGTGGTCTAAACCAATTATCACACCCTTAATCCATGTTCACACACCCTAATCCACATTCACAAACCTTAGATCCAGCCACCTCAGAAAAGCCCCATCCATGAGCGCATGAAGCTTTGCAGAGGACATCTAGACACAAGCCATAGCAGTTCTCATTTCCACCACCTTTGTTATAAATGAATTACATGGACCACAACCTGCAACATTAAAAGAGATTTCTGTTGTTGTTGTTATTGCTGTTTCAGAAATTAACAAGATAAAATTTACATAAGAGGGTAAAAAATGCAGAGTACAAGATATGTACATTAAAATTTCTCTAATCGATATTAGCACAAAAGTTCCTTTTCTATGAGACACTAATACTATAACTGACTTGCATTTTTTTCTCTTTTTCCCTTCTGTGCTTTTCTCTTTTCTCAATCCTAGGTGAGCAAAGAATACAGAATAGGAGAGATTGCCTGAAGAACTGGGGACGGAGGGAGTTATAGGGCCTAATTTCAAAACCTTGTGTGAAAGTAAGAGTAGTTAAACAGCAAGGGATCGGCATAAAAGAAGGGGGAAAAATCATTGGAAAAGAATATAACTCAGAAGCAGATGTAGAAGTTCTGCTGTGTTTTGACATAAATGTGAAGGAATTCCAGTGAAGAAAGAGAATATGTTGTGTAACTGGCACAGCAAACTAGACTTTAAAAGTCAGATTTTTTCCCATTAGGGACAAGTGTCTTCTCCAAAATTCTTCAGGGTTAGGGCAAAAACTGACATCTCACTTCTCAGCCCAGAAGAATTGTCAACAGAGGCAGATGCTGGCACCAGGAGGTCCGGGTCCCATTTCATTTCCACACTCAAAGGAAGGAGATAGCTAGTCCAGGAATGAATGAAACAAGCCTGGACACATCTAATCTCACTGCTCTTTGCTATAAAAGACCCTACCACACCTGCCCAGGTAAGAGAGTGAGTTCGATGAGGAGGTTCCTTTATCTCCTTGGAGCGAGCTAGAAATAAATCCTTTTTCCTTTCTACCAAAATAAATGGACTCCTTTGGTTTGGTCAATGGCAAGCAAATGAACCTGAGCAAACCTAAGCTTATGAAACTGAGTGATGGGCAGCAGTGGAGTGAAATGATCTGATTGCAATCCTGGAGAACCAGAGGTTATAACCTGGAACAGCTCGATCTTTTCTTAATGTTTTAATTTTATTTGGAAAGTAGGAAAATATTAATATATATTTCATAAGGTTTTTATGAGGAGGGAAATCATGGCATGTTTAATCACTTAATGCTGGGATACATTCATGATTTATTTAACAGGTATTTACTGATGCTGCAGTTGTCGGGGAGGGGACACGATTCTTGGACCTGGTAACTGTGAGGCTGTCTGCAGATATACACCAGGACAACAAACAGTCCATAAAGCTGGAGCTGCGAGCACAACTCAAAGAGGCTCTGATGGAGAGATGGGAAATCCTTTCTGAGGAGGAGACATTTAAAGAAGAATCTAAATCATAAAAGTGGCTAGACAAGAAAACTTCAGAGGGAACAAGACAGGAGTTACCCTTTGGTCTTTTAGAAACATAAAGAAACATGGGCTGCGAAGGAGAGTGAGCAAGTTGGAGACAGATAAGAAATAAAAGAATAAACAGGGACTTTAGAAGCGAGGACAGGGAGTTTCGGTTTTATCCTATATGTAATTGGCACCCTCAGCAGGGTTATTAGAGGTATGCCAAATTAGATATAGAATGTCAAAGCAAAAATATATTATGTGAAAATTATAACAATTTACTTTGAATATATTAATAGGGTTTGCTTTATATTTTTATTTATTTTTTATTAGTTTGCCATACTTAATGAGCTCAATCACCATGGGGAAACTGTACATGTATGTAATATATGTTAATTTTTACTCCATTCCACTCCCCTTCAATCCTTCTTCCCTTCCTGATTTAAAAACTGGGAAGCTTTCTTTCCATTGTTTTCCTTCACTTCTTTTTTTTTTTTAAGTCCCTTTTCCCTTCCCTTGTTCCTCTTCCCATTTGAACAAGTTCTCCTACTTTCTAATATCTACATTAAAGGAACCCTTCCCCATTGTCAGTGGGAATATAAATTGGTACAAGCATCCTAAAAGTCAGTATGGAGATTCCTCAAAACAGTAAAACTAGTGGTTTTATTTGACTAGGTATCTTCCTTTTCTGGGTATCTTCCTGAAAGAACTAAAAGCATCATGCCGTAGTTATACATGCACACCCATGTTTACAGTGGCACAATTCATAATAGATAAATCTTGTAAACATGTGCCCACCAACACATGATTGTATAGAAAAAATATGGCATTTATATACAATGGAGTACCTCTCTTCCATAAAAAGAATAAACTTGAGACACTTTTAAGTAAGTCTATACCTCTTGACACCATAATCTTAGGGAAAATAAATCAGACACACACATTTTTGATTTTAGAATCAGGCAACACTCAAAGAAAAGCCTAGTTTTGTTGACATAGAAGGACTAAAGAAAGCAAAAACAAAAAGAAAAACAAAAAGAACTGATTGTTTCATATTATTTCAAATTACCTTTTTGGCATACTACAGCATAGAGATCTTCATTACCATAACAATTAAACCCCCTGTTTGGAAAATTTGGCTATCTCCCTCAACTTGATGTTTTTCAGAAGATAAAACAGTTTCGTTTCCATTTGATGACATGAAGTTTAGTGTGAATGTCTTCATTCTGATATTTAGCATGGGACTCAGTGCAAATCCCTCCTATTGTTTTTATTTAATGAACACAAAGGTCACTGTGGCTTATGGAATGGGGACTACGGTGTGGTGATAATAGGGATGGCTGCAGCCTACAGAATGTCCAAGAAAGCGAGAATATGGACTTTAATGTGCTGGCTGCAATGTAGATGGAGGAAGATTGTGGCAGAATTCTTCCAGCGAAGCCCATAAATAGCCCTTACTCCCCTTCCCCTTGCTCTCCTCCCCACTCAAGCCTGTAAAAATTGCTTCCTTCATTTATTCTCCTCAGGCCACCAATAGGTACATGCTACAGCTCTAGCCAACCAGAAGTCTTTGGTGGTTTTCAGAGAGGTTTAGTTTCAGAGAAGTGTTCAGTTTCTCAATAAAGTGAACAGACGCACTCTGTCTTCCAAACTTTCACGCAGTTGTGAAGCTTAGAATCACTTAGCTCTTGTACTAATGAAGTACCATTATAAAGGAGAAAAATGCATGGAATAACCATTTCATTAAGTGAAGAAAAGAAAACACACTGAGAAGTGCAGTAGAATGATGTAATTAAAAGGGGGTGGGAAAGAGTATGAAAGCTAGGAGACTGAGGAGGTGCCCAGGCTTCCTGAGAAACGCAGTGACTCACAGGACCGGAAGTTTAGAGACCACAGCTCCAAGGAGATGCAGTAGATAGGAGAACATAATGAGCTACAAGTTTCGTCTGCGTAGGGAGGAGAACACTAGAGTAAGGCCCGGGTGTCCCTGTCTGGACGCTGTGCTGCGCGGAGAAGCCAAAGGGAAAAGGAAAGATTTCCTTCAAGAGGGCTGCAGGATAGCAAGGCAAGGAGAGACAGCCAATAAGACTGGGAGTCATAATGAAGGCAGGCTTAGGAAGGAAGCTCAGAGTACAGGCTGTTTGCTGCTCAGGGTTCTAACAGGAAGGAAGCGTAATGCAGCGGCTGGGGAGAGGGTGAGCGGGAGCGCAGAGGAGTGAGGGCGAAAGGTCACGGTGATGACTGCTGTTCTGGAGGACTCTGGTTGAGGGGACGCCTGGCTTGAACAGGACCCAGGAAACTAAGACGTGGGGTGTGAAGCAGCTCTTACTCGCCGTAGATTTCAGTGACATATTAGCATGGGGTAAGTCAACGCTTCTCGGTGGGCTTATAGTAATGACTTATGCAAAAATACCATCAGGTACTGATACTATGTGAAACTCCCATTTAGGTTAATAAAAGATCACCGAAAAAAGCGAAGCGTCTTCCTCAAAAGAAGAGTACAGCGAGCAAGATGACAATGGAGACGTTTAAAAATGTACCATGTTAACTGCTGATGACTTCTACTAGGAAAGATAAAGCGTGCTGAAAGGAGCACGGTATTTTAGGCAGTAGGCATTACCTCTCTCGACGTGGTCACAAGTGAGAATGACGAAGGAGCTATGCAAATGTCTTTCTAAAAAGGATAATGAAGAAATAAGTGCAAAGATCCTGAAATGGGAGCTGCTTTGCACATCCAGGAAGTGAACACAGCCAGCACGTCTGGCCCAAGAGAACGGGGGCAAGGTTAGACCAGATCACAGAAGAGTCCAGGAAGTTTTAGACTTTATCCTCATAGATAAAATGGGTGACCACGAGAGGGGTTTGTTGGGGGCTGATCTGATGGGATACGTTAAAAAGAACTCAGTTGCATGAGGAAATTAAATTGCACTGACACGAAGGTGACAATAGAGATCTGACTTATGAGGCTATCATGAAAGTCCAAGCAAGAAATGAAGGTGGGATGGAGGACTAGACTGATTTCTTGGTTAATAAACAAATCATATCTACTCAAGGTACTGCTCATAATTTATAGACACTTTTATAATGCAAAAAATCAATTATTTTATTTTTATCTGTGGAAGAGGATACCTCTCCCTCAATAAGGTTTTCAGTTTCCTTAAGGTAGGTTTCATACACACACACACACACACACAAACCTGAGCTACATTCACAGTCCTTTTTATTTTTTGTTTGAGGCAAGGTCTTGCTAAGTCACTAAGTTGCACAGGCTGAATTGGAATTTGTGATATACCTCCTCAGCCTCTCAGAGTACTGAGATTACAAGTATGTACCACTGTGCCCAGCTTATAGGAATATACATTTAAAACCTTGTGTAACTTATGGCCAATAGGTTATTGCTTAGAAAATGTATTGCATATAAAGTTCCCAAAATTCAGCTGCAGTTAGTATGTGAATAGTTGCCAAGATCCTCAGTTCCCTCAATCTAATCTCTGCCTGATGCCTATGGCTCATTCTTGACTTTGTAGATCTAGGCTCCAGACTACCCTTAAGATTTACAAGATTGTACCTCCTGTGTACTGGACCATATTTCCATAATAAGCTTCCTGATGGGACCAGACACATTCCCTGCTGCCTGTCATTTACATCAGTTGTTCCTTCAGCACTATCCTTATAATAAACCACTGAGGAAGAGGGAGAAAATATCTTGATCCTCATCTGATGCTGGGAAGCTGAGGAACATCTTGTTCAGCATTGCAGTGAGAAACAAAAGAGAGCATGGTCTTTCCTCTTTGCTTTTAAAATGGATGCCATTTGCTTCTAGTTCAAAGGATAAAGAATCATGCTTGTTGTCTTACGTTCTTGTCACTGAGACAAAAGATCCAGCAGCCACAAGTTGAAGGAGGAGAGGTTTATTTTAGCCCACAGTTTCAGTTCATAGTGGGCTAACACTAAGGGAGGGGGACGTGGCAGAGGAAAAACAGTCCATGGCAGGCCAAGAAGGAAAGCAGCGAGCAACGAAGTAGCAAAGCAGCAGCAGCAAGCGAACTTCCCTTTCCCTTTTATCTCATCCAGGCTACATCCCCTTTGAGTGGTTCCACTTACACCCAGAGAGGGCCTTCTCATTATCTACAGCCAGAACTATGCTAAACCAACCGGTGGACTAATTTAGATACCACACCTTTAATCATATTCACATACTCTTAATTCACATTTGCACACTCAAGATTCAGACACCTCCAAAAAGCCCCACTTACGAGCTCATGAGGCTTTGGAGGAATATGTAGATATAAGCAGTAGCCAGGTGTGGTGGTACACCCTGTAATCTCAGCACTTGGGAAGCTGAGGCAGGAGGATTGTTATCAATTCAAGACGAGCCTGAGCTATGAAGTGAGCTCAAGGCCAGCCTGAACTTCATAGAGAGACTCTGCTTCAAGAAGACAAAAAAAAAAAAAAAAGATACAACAGTAACACTTTCTGTGGGATGACATGAGTCCAAGGTTAGTTAATTAGGAAACTAAGGAAGGTTAACTTTTAGGGCTGCGCTAACCTATGCTCCTTCCAGTGTCCAGTAGTGTTTGTAACTTTATGTTTTAGTTCTTCAAAAGCACTCTCAAAGTTTTGTAAGCTTTATCACCACAGAATTTGTGTACACATTGCCTAAGTCTTCTGTTTAATAGACATGGAATGAAATAAACAACAACATTATCAATAACTGCTATTTTTAAATAAGTCATCCCTCATCACAGAAAGATAATATGTATAATATTTATTTAGTTGAATATGGAAAATACTATCTTTAGAAAGCCATGAAAAGAATTATAAAAGTGAAATTTGGTGTGTGTATCACTTTGTTAACATGTTCAAAATTCTCTTAGGTCTATTGTCTCTTTTTAACGTATTAGATTCTTTTGAATAAGCAAAACTATCCCTCCATTATGTGGTAATAATATACAGATTTTATATTTTGATACACTAGCCTTCAATGGCAAAATCTTTGAAGTTTGATCTCAAGAATAATATTTAAATTAACATTTATGTGTTCTTAATATTAGTTTTTATTTATCTGTAGATAAAATGAAATTAATCAAATAAAAATAAAATAAAATAAATGAAAAAGTAAAATAAAATTAATGAAATAAAAATTAATGTAAATCTGTGTGTTTGTTAAAGTGGCTACAGAGGTAGAGTAAGTCATTTTGTGGGACACTTCCTTTTCAGACAGAGAATTATGTGAAACCCGTATCTGCCTGCTCTGTATGCAACAGCTGTCAATCTTCAGGGTGCTTTCCAATCTGGCCCTTCCATCCTGTAATTTAAAGTGGATACTGGGACTAAGGCAGGGCCTTCACTAAATATTGTTCAGTTTGTTCAGGAAGGATAAACTAAAATGAGTTTTAGGAAAAAGTGTTTGTGGGTTTTGTGTGTGTAAATTCAATCTCTTTTAGTCACATTCCCTCAAACCCAAAATAAACAAGCAGAATGCAGCTCCACTTTGGCTCTCTTTCCAAACATTGTCTGTCCCTATGTCTGTTTTCTTTCACAATTCCTCTGTTGTTAAATGAAGTAGGTTTTCAAGCTCAGTATGTAGAAAATCTAATTCTTATTTTGTGTGAAGCTCTGATGCAGATAAGTAAACACCCCATCCGCACAGGGAATTAAATGCCAATAAAGCTTGTGCATGTGGGGGAGGATCTTGCTCTCTACATATATTTTATTGCTTCACCTATTGACTTGAACATATTAATTTTCATGCATTTAATTTCTTGCAAAAATGAGAGCATTAGGCTGGGAAGAACAAAATTAATAGTCTCTTTCACACATTAAGGATAATAAAGCCAGTCCCTTACACTTTTTTTTCTCATTCTACTATTTTTCAAAGCTTAAGAAACTAGGAACAGAAAGGTGTGTTCAATAGGAAAGCAGCACGTGCATGATGAGCTGTCCCCTTGTCTTGAAAGAATGCGAGACAGAAGCAAGCAGTAAGTTTCCTATTAGTCCCCACAGACCAAAGTGATTAATAGAGTCCAAATGCATCCCTTGTAAATATCGAAGATTTGGCTCGCAGTTCTGACCTCCTTTTTGCCCAGGAATAGAACTGAATATTCTCAATTATTATTTAATTGTAAAATTCTTCTGAGGTTTGAAAAGAAAATTTTTGATCACTCATCAAATACGTTTCTGATCATTTTCAGTTTTATACATAACTCTGTTGCCATGAAAACATTTTTAATCCCAGATATTTCTACCTTTTTCTCTTGCCATGCACCTCTGTCTCTCCTCTGCTTTCTGCAAAATTTAGTTTTAAAAACTAAATTTGCTCAAAGCAGTAAAAAAGATATCAGTGGAGATGGGCAAATAAGATATGTCATCCAAGGTATGAAATTTAGTAGAAGAATCAAAACTCAGTAGGGGAAAAGACTTGAGTCAGCTGTCCCAGCAATTTACACCACATTACCCACAATGCCCAGGACTTGGAATAGTATTTAAGAAGTTGTCATGATTACGTGGGAAAGAATATAAAGGAAACTCTTACAAATACTCAACCTAAATCTTAAAATCAGATTTATGGCAATCGCCTATTAAGTTGTGCTGAGTAGCACTTTCCTATACTATTTGTAAATAAATTTTTAAAATAGACATGAAACAAAGGTAATTTTGTCACACAATAAAGGGATTGCATTTTAGTGCCAAAGCAGGTCTCTGTAGAGCCATCAGACAGCTTCCTGGAGTGGAATAATTAAGTTTGCGATTGCTAGAGGAGTCTGCAATGGCATTTTAGTTTATAGCCTCAAAGCCAAGGGGACCCATTAAAATGAAATAAGTAAAATTGTTCTAGTTCCTTGTAGGCCAAGTACCTAAGTGACGTCACCACCATCAAGGTAACATACTTAAATTATGCCAGGCTATGTTTAATATTAGACTCTCAGACAGCCTTTCTGTCACATAGGAGTAAAACAATACTTTGAGTAAGGGGACCTGACAGAAAATGAGCCCCTGAAAGAGGAATAGTTAGTTAAAGAGTCATTTGGGAGCTGAGGGGGTTAATAAACAGTCATGAGAATGTCACGATGATCTAATATTAAATGTGATTTAACTGAATCTGTTTAGAAGACAATTCCACATTGTGACTTCCAGTTTGTCTTTTAAAGCCAGTTTTCTCTTCTCCAGTTTAAGATGTGGGGACATAACAGCGTGGAGAGATAACAATGACCAGGGTAATAAACTCTCAGTCATATAAAATCACTAAGTAATGTAACTAATATAAAATCACTAACTAATATACAACTAATATAAAATCACTAATATAAAATCACTCAGCAACATAAAATTACTAAGTTTCAAAATGCACCTGAAGTTTCATCACCTGAAATAGCATGACACACAGGAAGCATTAAACATGTATTATTTAAAATTCTTAAAAGCAGAAAGAGAATAAAAAATGTTTCAGTTGAAAGCTAAATACTATTTGATTTCATCATCTGTTCACCTATGACACTGTAAAAAAGAAAAGTAAAACACATTACATAAAAAAGGAAGAATCAATTTCCAAAAAGCATAACAATTTGGCTGAATTCTATTTAAACAACATAACTGATATAATGAATAAGCAGAACTGGACATGCAAAAAATACAATGCTTTTTTCCCTTTTTACCAGAAAAGAAATAGAAATAGTCTTCCTACAGCCTGGAATGGACACTCAGGTAGGTCCTAAAGCTCTCTGTCATATAGATAGATAGATAGATAGATAGATAGATAGATAGATAGATAGATAGATAGATGATAGATACATAGAGATGATACATATAGATAGATATAGATGGTCTAGATATAGATGATATAGATAGATATAGATATAGATAGATATAGATATAGATATACATCACTTCCCTTGTGGAATTGTGCACTTAATCTTAATTGTAAGCTTCAGTGGGATAAGAAGCTCATGGAGAGGCATTTAGATCATGGGGTTCTACATTCATCAGTGGACCGATCTACTAATGTTCATAATTGAAAGTGCAGTTAGGAGGTAGCCGGGGGTGAGGTGAGTTGGGTAAGGTGGATCACTGGGGTGTGCTTTTGTAGGGTGCATCTCTAGCAGTTGCTCTTCCCTTGTGCTTTGCTTCCTCACTGCCATGAAGTGAGCAGCTTTGCTCCACCATGACCTACCAACTTGATGTTCCTGTCCTGGAGCACGGAAACCATGGACCAAAACCTCTGAAACCATAAGCCAAAAACAAACTTCTCCCACTTTAAAATTGCTGGTATCACGAGCTTTGTCTTACTGACAAGAAAGTGAACTAATACAGGAACAGGTCACAATACAGTCCCTTTAATCCACAAACACCATTGTAATTTGGTAATGAGGAGATCTACTACAAGGTACTCAAAAATATTTCATGCTTGATATAGTTTTCAACCTCTTTCTTTCTCCACCTACAGGGTTAGGGAAGGAGGGCTGGGGTGGTGCCTGATGTTTCTGCTAGGTACTCTTATTGCCTCTTTCTTCCTATAGTCACAAGTTGCTTGGTTCCCTGCCAGATTAAGTTTGGGGAAATTTATTCTCTCTGGGTGTAGTAGATCTATCAAGCTGAGTGTCTTCTCTGAGCTGGGAAGTGATGAAAACTAACCCTCTTCCTTCTATGAGCTGTGGTCTTCCTGTTTGCTGAAATTCCTTTGTTTTGAGCTGATACATCTTTACTACATGTGAATTCTGGTGAATCTTCTGTAGATCAAGGGTATCCAGCCATATACCACCAACCTTCACATTTCCTATAATCCTTGATAGGCCCCAAAATATCTCTCACCACATGGCCAGTATCTCATCCACCAGAAACAGCTGCACCCCTGTTGCCCTCCCAGGCTTGAGCAGGGCAGGCGAATCCCAATTCAAGGGCACCTCCTGGCTCAGACACAAAAGTGGCAAGTCTGAAATTCCTTTTTCACAGGATTTCTGGGGCAGGAAGTGCCTCAAAACACATTTTACTTTACCTATTTCTGTTGTGGTCAAGCACTACCAGTCCTAGAGGCTTTCTGACTACTTAAACATCCACTGGAAACTTCAAAGTCAGCCCTCTTCAAGACTGGGATGGGAGCTAAACTCATTTCCAATTCCTTTCCCACATATGAGGATAGAACAGTCAGCTTGGCAACAGCACTCTTCAAAGACATGGCTTTACTAACTGCTTTATTAAAACTCTTAAGAATCTGATCTTCTCACATAATTTCTGAGTATATGAGAGAATTCCAGAGTTAAAATTCAACCAGTTTCTTTGAAAATCTCCATAGGTGGTTTTGTCTAGTTTTGGTAACTGAAAGCATCAAAATGGAGTCTAGGTTGAAACAGAGTTATAAAGACATTATCCTTTACCATATATAAAATTATTAAACTTACTAAATTAAATCATTGTACGCATAAATGAATATAGATTTTAAGAGGATTGTCAGTTGGATGGAGCTGAATAGCTTGGAAATGAAGAGAAATAGTTTTTATTTGAGCACAGTATGTCAAACCCAATAATACTTCTGGATTTGAATGATCAAAATATCTATGTCTTTATCTGTTTTCATGAGAAACCACTTTGAAGATATCAATATGTAATACAACAAGCATTGTTAATTTCCTACCACTTTGTTTGTAACTCCGTATTGTCTGTACTGTTCTTTGGCTATTTTGTAAAAGGTTGTCTGTCTGTTAATGTTTTCCTCCTTTTATTTTTAAAATTAAAAAAAATATTTATATATAGACAGAAAGCTGAGATTATAGGAAGTCTTAAAGTTTTTGGAGTCACAGACAATCAGATTTTCAAATCTGATAGTACACAGTGATCCAGAAAATTTACATGCCTGTGTGTGTGTGCACATGTGTATGCGTGCACATGGACATGTACACATGCATGTGGGCACACACACACACACACGGACAGATGCTTTACTATGTACAGTTTCAGGACTCCATAGATACCCTGAATCTGTGAGCTCCAGGTAGAACACCTCTCAGGGACGTAACGGTCAGTGGTTTTTTCCAGATACCTGGAGAAATAATTTCATGTGCTAATAATATTGGGGTTATATCATCCATCAGACAAACTTTGTTAGTAGTGCCCTAATAATTATAGTGCAAAGTGGAAATGCTCATAACTAAGAGCATAAAGATATTCCTTCTGAATTTTGCTCTTGTTCATGTATAGCACCAACCTGTTTCTTTTAATCTCCAAGTTCTTATATCATAGATATAGAAAACTAAAAATAACGTAGAAATAATGAGCATAAAAAGTAAAGAGAAAAATGATACAAAATTGCCTACATTAAAATTTTTGTTATCCAACTCAAGAAATGTAAATAAATTAAAGACATGAAAAATTTAAGTATAAATTAATCATTCCTATAATTCTAGGATAATGAGGGGAAATGATATGAATCCTGCCTTCCAGCTCCTATCCCTCCAATATCAACCGTCCCTTAAATATGTTTGCTGATTTTCATGTTGTTACTAATGAACATGGAAATTTTCTTGGAAATTATTTTCTCACACTCTTGGCTTTCAATTGTAATTAAAAAGAATCAAACAAATGAACAAGTACAATTTATACAGAGGCAAAAGGGAGTAAATAGCTGAAAGGGGAAAAATCAGATAATTGGCTTCCTGCAATTTTATGCCACCTATAACCTCCTTGGGAAATTTTTATGATAAGTGACATTTAATTATCTTACATAATGAGAATTTTTCTTATAATTTGTGCAGCTCTCTCTATATATATGCTTATAGAATTTGACCTACAAAACATCTATGTGTAGCTCATTAATATTTCTATTTTTTCAGCATGTACTCACTATTTAGGAATTCAATTAGAAAGAGAAAACATTTGAAAAGTGAATGATTCATTCTCTTTTTGATGTTGAAAATGCTTTGCCAGTTAACACTGAATTTATCCAATTTACTAATATGAATTTTAAAATCTCATTCTCATAAATATTTAATCACTGTAAAATAATTATTTTGTATAATTATAAAAATACCACAGACAATATTTAGGGGGCTGTTCTTTTCTCAGATTAAATTTAGACTTGAAAGCTGTACCTATCTAGGAAATGATCAAATGAACATATTCTTTGGAAATTGGTCTCTAGCAGGATTTTTTACTATTTTACAACTAAAACAAGACTATTTTATGCCTCTCATGACTCCAAAAAAGAATATTGTAACCTAGAAAAATGATATGCTAAAAGACATTACCCAAGGATAGGCAAAGATCCACATATATGAATACTATATATATATATTTTTTATATGTACATACATATGTTGTATATTTTCATGAGGTCACTAATGAACATGAAAATTTTCATGGAAATTATTTTCTCACTCTCTTGTTTTTCAATTATAATTAAAAGGAATTAAACAAATGAACGAATAAGATTTATACATAGAAGGGAATAAATAGCTAAAAGAGGAAAAATCAGGTAATTGGCTTTCTGCAATTTTATGTCACCTATAACCTCCTTGGGAAATTTTCATGATAAGTGACATTTAATTATCTTACATAATGAGGATTTTTCTTATAATTTATACATCTCTATGCTCATATATATAGGTATATATATATACACACATGTATATTCTGGAATATTGATGATTTTGGGGACTTTACAGAATTCTAATACTGAATATAGATCAGAGCTCTCAAAAATACTTTCCTTTTGAAAAAATACTTTGTAATCTATGCTTTAACATCTCAATATAATGGTAACATGTATTAAAATATATTTGTCATTTTTAAAAAATGTGTGTAATTCTCTACCTTTAATTTGCATATAAATAATATGAAAGTGATGCATTAGAAAAAACTCTATAATATAGTATGTACTGAATATGTAAGAGGGCACAAACATATTAGAAGAACACAGGAGAGAGGCAGAAGCTGCTCTCTACCTGTACAATCACACAAATGCAAAACTACAAATGTTGTGTGATTTAGGTGTGAAACAATCTGCTATTTCTAAAATGATTTTTGAGAGGTTGACACTAAATAATGCTGCATGAAACTAAGCAAAATAAAATCAGCAATTCCTCAGAATACACAGGAATTTTATTTATGGAAAATGTGCAAAAATATTTTGCCTATATGTCTGCCTATTTACCTAATATCTATATTAGCTAGAATTTGTTATGCTTATGTAAATATGAATGCTTCCTACAAAAATGTCCTATGTATCGTTGAGAAGTCGTGTGGGGTAATTGTGTGTGATAAAACACAATTGCAAATGTCACACTCTAGCCCTTGATTTTTAAAAAACCTAGTAGCATCTGTTCCCAGGTACTATGACAAGGAGAATGTGCTTTCGTGTACTGTCTGACAGCCCGTTGAGCATAGGGGCATAGACATTTAAACATGACATGACTTCAGGAAGGTCTGCCATGATTGATTTGGAAAATCATATCCGTATCTTAGGGCAGTGTGGACACTCTCTAACTGGTCACTGTACCTGCCACAGTTTGGACTCAGTGTGTGTTTGTACCTCACGGGTTCATGTGTTGGAAGCTTGGAACTCAGGGTGATGATGTTGAATGTGGTGGGACCTTTAAGGGGTGGGGCTTCATGTGAGGTCTTGTTGGCCCCTCCCCCACTCTGACCTCCAGTCTCACTATGTAATGTCCCTGTTGCTTTCACTCCTACAGTGGTGTCATCTAACCCGAGGTGACACCGTCACCTCAGCAGAGTTGGGGCTGTACTATTGATATTCAGTCTCCAAGATTCAGAACTAAATAAGTTTCATGTCTTTAAAAATCCCTAACTTCAAATATTTCATCACAGTAACAGCAAATGGACTGAGGTAGCCTTCATTCACAATGACCTCTCCCTCCATGTACGTTTTCTGCTAACTCCTAAAATCATTTGTCTAAGCACTAATTTTAGTCTAATTATCTTTACCAAAAAGACACAAAACTTTAAAAGTTGCATTGGATGTGAAAGAAAAAGTAAAAGCAAATGTTGCTAAATGGTTTTCCACAGTAACGTTCCAAACCCACAAACTCGATGTTGGATTTTACGTTAACCATGTGTAACTAATGGTAAGAAAAATGACTCAAATGCCCAACAATCAGTGGCCATGACCCAAAGCCAAGGAAAAGGAATTAACTTGTTCTTTATCTGCACTCTGGAGGAAGCTGGTCTACAGGTGGCACAAAACATAGTTTGCCCCACTTCCACCTCTGAACTGATGATGTGGTTGGGGAACCAGCGTGAATCCAACCAGCAACTACTATTTCACCATCTTTCCTAATCTTAGGGGATGAGTGAGAGGAATAACAGCAAAGAACATGTCAAGTTGCTCCTCTTGTAGAAACTCTACACACGGGGAGAAAAATTATTAACACCTTTATTCACAAGGAGAGGGATGCTGCATCTCAGAAAAGAAAAAAAGTGAAACTGCATGTCACTCTTAAAACTTTTTTTTGCAAGAAAGACAACCTGGCCTGGCATTCCCATAGCAAGTTGTCTGATAAGCAGTAGACCCCCAAAGAGGGCTAGGTAATTGGAGGAAGAGGTGAAAGGGGAAGGACTAAAGTAACCTGTTTTCCTCATCTGGTGATTGAAAGGAGGGAGGGAAAGCTGAGCTTCAGGGTGACCTTCCAGGTCAGAGAAAGGCAGATCTGAGACTCCCTGTGATATTCTGAAGAACTCATGCACGGCCTCTAACAGGCAAGTATTTGGATGTCTGCTGCAAGAGGTATCAAGAGTCTGTCTTACTTTCCTGAGGCTGCTGTAACAAACTGCCCCAAGCTAAGTGGTTCAAACCAACAAAAACGTGTTTCTTCCCAGTTCTGGAGTCCAGAAGTTCAGAATCAGGGTTTCTTTTTTTTTTTTTTTTGTAGGAAATTAACCATGGTTGTTGTATTACTTATTAATAACTTCAAAGTGGTTTCTCAGGAAAACAAATAGAGATATACAAGACTGATCAAACAAGTAATCATTAACTGTTCCTTTCTGTAGAGCAACAGAAGACAGTAGTTCAACTATGTTTACTATCCTGTCTATACATACTTATATAATTTCCCCTTCTTTCCCTTCTTTTTTTCCCTCACCCCAGTTGCCCTTTACTTTAGAGCATTTTCCTTTCATTTCACAATGTCTATCACACCTCCTACTTTTTATTTACTCTTTCAGGTCTTACACTAGTGATATGATGCTTACACAGGCAGGTCTGATTTATGCACTTATGAGCATGGTCTCTAGTTGTGACCATTTACCTATAAAAGCCTTGAGTTTATCTTTTTTATAGCTGAGTAATATTCCATTATATAAAAGTACCACAATTTTTTGCACCCAGCACATGGAGGGCAGAGACTCAGACTGTAATGGTGGCGGGGTCGTGGGTCACCCCAGAATCAGGGTATCTAAACCATTCCTCCCTTCTAGCGAATCTGAGGAAGAATCCATTCCGTGTATCTCGCTACATTACTCTGGTGCTGCCAGGCATTCTTGGCTTTCCTTGGCCCATCAGTGCTCAGTGACATCTGACTCAATCTTCAGCATGACCTGCCTCTCTGTATATCTCCATGTCTTTTCCTTGTCTCTCATGTAAGAACACAGATCATCAGATTTTACACCCACACTAAGTGCAAGGTGATTTCCTCTCAAAGACCCTATTCCTGTATGGGTCATATTTACAGATAGGGTTAAGATCTGGAGGTATCTTTTCAGGGGGCATGGTTTACTATCTACTCTGAGATGCTCTACAACCCATAGATTTCACCACTCCTGTTTATATAATTACATTAGCCTTGTACCCTATGTTTTGCAAGCAATTCCTTTTCTTTCTTCTTTTTTTTTTTTTTTTGGACTTTTTGAGACAGGGTCTTGCTATGCAGTTCAGGCTGGCCTTGACCTCACTTTGTCACCCAGGCTAGCCTCGAACCCACAATGATCCTCCTGCCTCAGCCTCCCAAGTGCTGGGATTACAGGCGTGCGCCACCATGCCTGGCATAACAGCAATTCCCGATGGAGAAAATCTTAGATACATGGGAGAGAAATAAGATTCCTACTGCATCCATGGTGCTCCCTTCCACTTGCTAAATACCTGAGCGTAATCTGCTCTGAGCAGAGGAAAGGAGAGATGTAAAAGGAATTTGAGGCCCACCTTTATAACTTCTCTGGTTTTAATAATGAGAGTGACTGAGAATAGGGATTTTCTCTGAGATATTTTTTAAGAGACCAGAAGTGGAGGTTTTTCATAGCTTAGCAGAAGGTAGTAATTAGAGAAAAATAAAATTTCATGCTTTTATACAATTGCATTTAGAAGCTAAACAAAAGCCACAGATTACATACTTTTTTAAGTGTGTGGGCATGCACACATGTGTGTGTCCATATTTTGTAATGTTGGAAGAGAATAGTCAAATACATTTTTAAGCAGAAGAGGCAAGCCATCAGGTTCCAGATGCTCCCTATCCAGAAGTTATGAATGTTTATTTTGCAAATTTTCTTGAAAGAAAATGAAGATAAATGCTGGAGAGAGAAAACAAAGGAGAGAGAACTGCAGAGAGAACACACTAACAAGGACAGAAGAACAGAATCCAATTAGACACCTAAGAGAACTGGTGCGTAATGTCCTCAGAGTTGTACAAAAGAGAGAAAAGTCAGTGGGGGGGTAGCTAAAGAATAATGCACAATGGTGAAAATTTTTAGTCCTCATAGTCTTAGAACAAGGCATGTAAAAATGGAGCATAGAAAATGAAATGCGTACACGGACATACACACCTCTAGGCAGGGGTATGCTTATTTCATTCTCTCCTCTTCTGTACAAAGTGACAGAACTATAGAGAGGCTCAATCTCCTGATTTAAATGTGCATGCACATACGCATACATACACGTGCACACACACACGTGCACACACACAAGCTTCAATCTGCAGTGTTAGTTTAATTACTTTTCCCCTATATCTAGATAAACATAAATAGGCTACTAAATTTGTTTGTTTGTTTGTTTGTTTGGTATCGGGAATGGAACTCATGACCTCAAGCTTGTTAGGCAAGTGCTTATGCAGCTGAGCTATATTCCCGGCCTGGGCTACTAAATTTAGTATTGCTGTCAGGACTCTTGGCATTAACATTTTCTAATTGTAAAGAAACACAGTTGTCTGGCTCAGAAAAAAAAGCAAGCAAGAGGAGGGTATTTGTATAATATTGATCAAATAAAGCCACTTGATTGGGTGAAATTTGTGGATCTCATCTTAGACTTGCTGTCTTTAAGTCATTTTAGAAAATTTCCCTGTGATATCTGCACCTTCTTCTCATTGTTTGCTTTGACACAGGGAAAACTGCAGACCTTTTACCCAGTTGTAACAGGAAGTGCTTTCAAAAGCCTTGTGGTTTAAAAATTGCCAAATATTTCATCTTCTAATGAGTTCTTCCTACTTCTCTTTTTCCTCTTATATTTTGCTACCATTGTTGACAGCCATATTCTTTCAAAGAGGCTCTTTTCCTTTTCATAATACGGGGCAACTGAATTTAGAAATCGTACTGCTCTGGTCATAGAAAGTGCTCAGCAGAAGAGTATGGAAATAATGTTCATAAGAGAACATGTTGATCACTTATTCCAAAAGCCTCACGCCCCACGCGTTATGAACTTAAGTTGGTGCCCCTCTCAAATTCATGTGTGAAAATTTAATCTCCAGTACACTGTATTGGGAAGTGGGGCCTGAATCACGAATGGGGTTAGTGCTCTTATGAATAGAAGACAGCTCGCCAGCTCACTCTCTTCTCTGACCTGTAAGGCTACAACAAAACATAGCAGTCCACACATTGTAAGAGACCTCTCACCGGGACCTGTCCATGCTGGAACACTGAACTTGTTCTTCCAACTTCTAGAGCTGTGATGAAGTTCGTGTGCTTTTTAATTTTCTGTTGCTTAGAAGTCACCTAGTCTGTGCTACTTTATTATTAGCACCATCAGCAAAATTGTCGTTAATGTTTCTAAGTAGTTTGCCCACTATCATATGGTTAGGAGTTAAAAATATGGCACTAATTTCTATTGGTTTATTGAAAGGAACAGTTAATGTTTAACTGTCTGATCAATCTTGCATACTTATATCTGGTAATCTGAGCAACTACTTTGAAGATAACAATATGTAATACAACAACCATTGTTAATTTCCTATCATCTTGTCTTGAAATTCTATATCATTTTTATTATTTTTTGTTGTTTTCTTCTTTAAAATAAAATAAATAAAAAATACAGTATCCTAACCATAACTCTATCACTATTGACAGCTGTAAGAATGTGAGAAAGCTTATTTAAATATTCAGTTGTCAAAATTGTGATAATATGCCTTGTTCTGCTATATAATTGATGAAGTTTCAGATAAAGAAATACAGATGGAAAGAGAAATAAAAGAATGCGGTAAAAATGAAAAGTGCTCTGGTAGCTGCAAACTACAATGCAAGTGTAACACTTTTTTATTTATTAGAATCTTCTAATTTCAAATATAGTACTTACACATAGTACACAATCAAAAACTGCTATCAGTTGATAAAAAACACACTTACACTTGGATTAAGTTATCCTGTCTCCTAACTGAACTCTGTCTTGATACATCTCTGTTTTGAATAACATGCTTAAAAATGTATCAATAACTCTTTTCTCCTATGTATTGTTTTTTCCTGAATATATGACTGTATAGTATATTCCTGAACAAGGATTTTTAACCAAGTCTGAGCTGAGACAATTACATGCTATATTTTATACCTGGAATTTGAAGATGAATAAAAAATTGATTAAAGAGCACATGAAATGTGACTCAAGATTGTAAAATATAACAAATCTTAGCTCATCCTTTGGGTAAGTGAAAAGGGTGAATATTACAATTACATATTTTAATGGATAAAAATCTCATATATCTAATTGAGAAGGAACCACTGGAATCTACAACAAATTAAATTAAACTCAATTTTATGAAATCTTAACTTATGTTTTACTGTGAGAAATATCAAAATGTCAAAAGACACAGATCATGTTCTGATGGAGATTAAAAGCTAATTGAAGAGATAAGATTTGAAAAATTAAAGAATTTATACAATTATGAATAATTTGTAACAGTATTTGTAAAGTAATATGTAATCTAAGATTTTAGAAAGGAGAGGATCAGTTTTCCTTAAAATAGAATTTGAAGACAAGATTGTCAAAGCAAGGCAATTAAGTGAGAGAAAGACATCTGCAGATGTAGATTCATTGTTTCAAACATTCCACAAAGCAAGTATTTCAGTAGTTTTAAGGGCAAATGATTAAGGTAAGTATCTTCACATTATATTGCTTTCATTTTTGAATCTCATACATTTACCAATATATTAAAATATAAACAGAGCTCCTATGCTCTACCTACAGACAAATGATTATTGACTAATTCTTCCAGAATATTTCATTTCTGAAATATTGGAAACTTTATGAGAATGTGAGAGTTTTCATTAACAAATCTCTGGAGCTATTTGAAAGGCCCTGACCTTTGAATATTGATGAATCCTTATAAAGAAAATATATGAAAGCCATTTTTTCAAATAATATGTGTAAAAGAATTCAAATAATTATATCTTTATAAGTATCAACATACTTTTCCTCTACTAAGGTTTTCATATAACCTGTGATGTTTAATATAAAGCCACCACCTACATGATATTTATAACATTGTCGCTTTGAAAGTATTTTTCCTCTTTATTGAGTAACCCAAGAAATTAACTTTTCTGTTACCTTCAGTCATTTATAAACCAGTTAATACTTATAGGTTCCTTATCGAGACATGATAGACAACTAGGCCAGAAATACAAGTATATCTGATTTGTGGCAAAAAGACTGGAATTTCATACACATTAAACATACTGAATTTTTTAAAAAATTATTATTGTTGAATATTTATTAAAAGTAAAGAAAAACTTCATCAGAACCCTGCAACATATGTAATTTGAGAGACTAGTGCAATTCAAATTTTATTTTTAATTTTCTTCTTCATTATATTGACATACACACATGTAATGAAATTATTCCTACATTACATATATAGATGTGATGAACTTGAGTAGAAATTGTATCACTGAACAAATTGTTCCTTCTACATGATTTGCAACATTGGTGGCAATTTTCCAAGACACTCTGATAGCAACTGACATATTTTCTTAAGGCACGATATGCTAGCTAACTCTATGCCATAAATTTATGTGCTGATGAGCATAAGACATGTAAATTCACCTCCAGAGATATTCACTATTTTTATTACCACTAAAGATAAGTGACCTATAAACAGAATCCCTATCACCAAAAGAGAAACAATAATAATAGTGACTTTATAGGCATGCAATTCTGGTGGATGCTTTCCTGAGCTAAAGCACAGTCCATGCATATATGAGGTTCAAATTCTAAACTACACTTAGGTTCTCCAGTGCCAGATGAGGTCACAGAGAGGTCAGAAGAAAAAATTCTTAGAAGTCATTTCCACTCTTGAATAACTACCAATAGCCACACTATACTTTCAAGTGATGTGACTCATATGTGTATCCCAATAAAATTAAAACTTAGTATGCCCTTAACTCCACATCATGTCCCCTAAAATCCCCCCAAATGGCTTAGCTCATCAATGCCACAAAATGCATAGGGAAATATGGTAGAAGAGAAAACAGGAGGAAAGACACAACTAAGTTAATCAAACAGTTAAAATATGTTACCTTTGAAAATTTTATAAAATATCTTGTGAACATTTTGCTACAGGCCCTTAGAGTTCTTTCAAAGTTTTTTTCAGTCGGGGTCTTACTATATAGTCCAGGCTGGTCTTGAACTTGCGATCCTCTTGAGGCAACTTCACAAATGCCAGATTCCAGGAGTGTGGCACCACACGTGCCTAGATTCCATTAGGAAACTTTAGAAAGTGTCTGTGCAGGGAGATACCTGGAAATTAGAGTTTTATTGATTTCATGATAAATCAGACTTCTTTCACAGAACATGGTGAGGAAGATCTATTGATGCACTTCTACCGGACTAAATAGTAATGGATACCGCTGACTTCCCCTCAGGTTACACAGTAAATATAAGAGAAAACAGGCAATGAGAAGGATTAATGTGATTACTGAGCATATGGATGAGCTATTTTATTAGCTAAGATGCTATAGGTCATTTCCCTCCCAGTGCAATTCCCTGCCAGTCATGCTTTTCTTACTATTTTGAGTCTCTGTATTGTTCATTATTGTACAATAACATATTCAAGTGCAATTGAGTTAAAGAGAAATTACCAAGAGATTATGTTTGCAGCCTCTGTTAAATCTCTCCCTCCTCCCATTCTTATTTTTTTTTTAATTTTTTTTTTTGTTTGTTTTTTCTCTGGTACCTGGAACCGAAGTCATGGCCTTGCGCATGCCAGGCGGGCGCTTTTGCCGCTGAGCTAAATCCCCAGCCCCACCATTCTTATTTCTGTATGCCAATTTTTAGGAGGGCGTTGCAATGTTAAGAGACATTACGGAAAGAAGGCTGTACTAACAAACCTATATCAAAGTCTATATCTACCCTTCTAATAAATAAATGAATCAAAGAATTGTATTCAGTATTTAATGATACCCAAATACATTCTAGGCACTGTTAGGTTAGACCTCACATTATGGAATTGTTCCTCTTTATTGCTTTAACTCTTATCCCTCAAGCAGCATGAGCTATCACAACTTGCACAGTGCCTTGAGCATAGTAGGTGCACAATTCTTTCACAAATCAATTTCTCAGTGATTCCTGAGAGTCTTTTAAAATTACTTCCAGATGTGGTGATGCACACCTGTAATGCCAGCACTCAGAGGCTGAGGCAGGAGGATCATTGCAAGTTCAAAGCCAGCCTGAACTACATAACAAGACTTTGTTTCAAAAAAAAAAAAAAAAAAAAAAAAAAAGCTAAGCTGATATGAACATTATGTTTTTGCGATTACATATCATTCAGATATCAGTATTAGTGAAAAAATGAATTTATCAGTTAAAAGCTGCAGCTGACAAAGTGACTGTGTCAGCTCTCTGTTACTACAACGATCCCCTAAGACAGTCAGTTTATGAAGAGAAAAGCTGTGTTTTAGCCCAGTTTTTCCCTATTTTTCTATCCCAGTACCTGATTATTTGGTTCCATTGCATGTGGGGCTGTGGTAGGGCAAGAGATCATGGCAAAAAATGCTTCAGGAAACAAACTGCTAACTATGGATGGTAAGCAAAGGAGAGAAAGAGGGAGTAAAAGCGTGCCACGCCCCTGATAATGTCCTTCTAGCCTCCAAATCCTCGACTTCCCATCATCGTCCATTAGCATCACCTGGGAATTAAGCCTCTAAAGCCTTTGGAAGTCACTTCAGACCCAAACTACTGCAGTGAGTCAGACCACACTCTCAGAATACTAAATACCCCTCAGTGAGTGATATAGAGTGAAACAGTAGTGCAGTTAGACATTCACAGTTATCAAAGATCTTATGATTTTTGCTACATTTGGTCACATTCTACCACCACATTATCCATTTTAGATTATGCTTTTCCACCCTGTGACTTTTTTTGTAATTCATGTGCCTAAAATACATTTCTTTCTTTGACCCCTTTATTTTCCTTTTCAAATCTGAATATAGAAGGGATATAATAAGAAGAAAGCTGACTATATGAATACAAAATCCTATACCTCAGGTCTTCTGTAAGTTTAATTGTATTTTTCCCCCATAGTTGTAAAAAGAGAGTTAAAATCAACATGCATAAATACTGAGCAAACTGAACTTGCCCAATCCAACAGTGAATTTTAACTTTAATGAGGATTTATGATGACAGCAACATAGCTTCTTTATACATCCGGGACTTCCAACACTGCCAGCAGCACACCTACTGGGCCTTTGAGTCATGTGTTGAACATGTGAAGGTAAAGAATTCTGTCAATTCTATCCCACTTTTTTTCTTGCCTTCTACACTGCACATCTCAGAATAAATTTTTCAAACAATTTCACTAAAATTGGGACTTCTAGACTCCCCTCTGGCAAACCTATAAATCACTTGCTTTAGTAGTGACTTCTACTTTCTTTGGCCTCCCTATTTTTCTATTAGCTTGCATGTGAAATTTTTGTCTACCTCTCAACTTCCATGACACATAAAAATTATATCCTTAAGCTTGGTGTTCTCATTTTCTTCTGGATCACCTAATTTAGCTCTTTACATTTGTCATGAGAGTAGCAATACTTTATTTTGTAGTTCTGTACAGTGCTGCTTTTGGTCATCCAAGATTTCTATTGTTGATATAAGTGACTGCATGCCTATAACACCAATGATCCCAAATTATTTTCTCTGGGCCTGATACCTAGTAAAGAACTTTCTAGACCAATGATACATCAATAAATAATTTTGGGTTGGTATGTATATATATCTTTAGATGATCTTTTAAAGGCCTCCACATTTGGCAAGGCAATAAATGTAATCACCAAAACCCACCCTTAAGAAGACAAAGGGGACAGAAGGAGACTGAACCACACAGATAACATCACAAACACCATTTAGCCATTAGATTGAACTTCATTCTTATAGCTTCACCTTTGTCTTTTTTCTTTAACTTGGAAAATGCTATAGCCAGCAACAGAAACCTGGAAACTCACAGAAGACCACAGAAGAAAGAGCAGTCATTCCAAATAATCCTCAAATAAGAAGAATGAATGTCATCTTTAAAAGTCTATCTTGGTTGGTACACAGCTTTCAGTCTTGAAATAATAGCACAAATCTAGTGTTCTGACTTTTTTAAATATGGAGAAAAAATTTAGAGTAAATTTGAGCTGACCCACAGAAAAGGAAATAGCACTTTGTAGAATGACTTACCGTATGTGAAAATCTCCTTAAATACATAATTTAGAAATATAAAATGATATATTTGCCTAACTTTCTGGTAAAAAACAATTGAGTGTTAAGACTAATGTGTAGCCAAACAATAAATAAAATACATATATATGTATGTATTTAATCTACATATATATACATATTTTATATACATTTATATGTATATATCTCCAGCAATGTTATCTTACAACTTATAAACTCAAAATTATTATTTTTGAATTTGAAATGCAAACACCATATTAAATTGAGAGGATATACTTAGTTGTAAAATTCATGCAGTTTCTCATGAATAGGACTTGATTTTTTGATTATTTAGCCAAAAATATTTATAGCTAGATGAATCTCTAACAATGCACTCTCTCTACCACACTATTACTTAAACTATTATTAATACTGGAGCCATTTCCTGGGGCTAAAGAACATGTCATTTTAGAATTTTTAGTTGCAAGAAAAGTGTTTAAAATAGTTAATTCTTCACCATTCCTGCTCCAACTGCTTTCATTGTCAACACAGACGATTCATGCAGTGACATTCTATGTTCCAATTTCCATCTTAGTCACACAAGCAGGCCTTCTAATTCTGTCACCGTCTAATGATAGACAGATGATTTTGCACTCATTTGACCTTTCCTATGTGCTCATATTTGATTAGCAGGCCATTCCTGTCTCCATACAATAAAAGGTAGAATGGATTAGCCATTCCGAATTTGGAATATTTGAGTAGTTAAAGCATAGCAACAGTCTACTGCTGGCATTTAATGCAGACATTAAAATTCTAATGACTCATTCCCCTGTCAGAGATGAGGAATGGAATAGAAATAGACATAACATGAATCTGTCCTTTGGAAACTAATTATAACAGGAATTTGAGTTGGTAAAGACTTCATCCATTCATGTAAATTTGTGTTTCCTTTAACTTGATGGTGCAGCCCTTGGGATTTACCAAACTTCAGACTTTCTGGATATGAAATGAGGTTACTTTGTGGTTTAGAATTCAATCGCTTCTTTTAAGGTGATGGTACAGAAGTGATATGAGAGAAAGAAAATGACATTATAAGCAGAAATAGATCCTCCTTACCTAGAGGCATAATTCAAAAAATATATGATTAAAATAAAACAGACTTTAAGGAAATAAATCAGAATTATTGCATGATAAGAAATAAATACTTAAATAAGATGTTTCCTTTTTTCTTGTGCTACTATAATATTTAAACTACTGTTTATTTTACACTATATGAAGTAGGCACACGAATCTACTAATTGTATTTCTTGCACAAGGGAACCACGTTGCAAGATGCTGGCAGTACCAAGCTGACCACATCCGCCATGTCTTCTGTCTTCTTGGAGCCTGTAGTTGAGTCAGAAAGAGACATTCATGAAATGACCATACAGAGAAATACAGCACTGCCACTGGAGTAAAGAATGCCGGAAAGGCACAATCAATGCAGAAGCTGTAGTGGAGGAACTGAACAAGGTACAAGGGCCACAGAGGTCCACTCAAGGAGGAGATCAGGGGCTGAGACTGGAAGGAGAGGGCTACCTAGAGGGGGAGAGAGGACTCTTTGCATAGGAAACAGAGTTTGAAAAGCTAAGGAAGAAAGTGCGTGGAAGTTTGAGAAAAGGAAGCATCTGCCTGGATAGAGAAAAAGTAAGGGGAAGATGATTGAAGCAGATAGAAGAAAATAACAAATTATATGAAAGATGCTATACTTTGCATGTCCATTTTAAGTGGTTGTGCATTTTAAAGAATAAGGACGTGCATGTGTGTGTTTGTATGTGTGTATTAATGTGTATGTGTGTTTTTGTGCATGTGTGTGTTTGTATGTATGTGTGTATTAATGTGCATGATCACAACCACATTACTTTTCCCCCCACCTCCACCCCTCAGTTGTACTAGGGATTAAACCCAGAGCCTTTGCACTAAGCTACATCCCCAGCCCTTTTTAATTTTTTAAAATTAAAGAAAAATTTTTAAAAATTTCACTAAATCACTAAGTTACCCAAGCTGGGGTCAAACTCGGTGATCTTCCTGCCTCAGGCTCCCAGAGGGCTGTAATTACATGCATGTGCTACCACATCTGGCTTTAGACTTCAATTTAAAGTCTTGGAAAAGGGACTGGAAATGGGAAAAATTTAGAACTCCCCTCCAGCATGTGTTAATCAACTTTCCATTTTGGTAAATAAAGTACTTGAAAAGAGGAGAAGTTTATTGTAGCTCACAACTACAAAGTAGGGCGGATTGGCGCCATCACCAGAGTCTGTGGCGAGGCGGTACCTCATAGTAGGAGTGCATTGCAAAACCACTCACCTTTGGTTGGGACAGGATGGAGAGGCACAAGAAGGGCCAAGGGTCCAAACGACCCATTCAAGGTCACACCACCAGTCACCAGAAGACCTCCCAGTGGACTCTACCTCCTCAAGGTTCCACCAGTATCAACAGAACTATGGGGCTGGGAACGAAGCCTTAGGAACACAAGCCTTTGTGGGATGCTTCTCCAAACCATGGCTCACCTGATAGCTAGTTAGCGTCCATGCTTAAAATATATTTTTTTGTCTTCACTGAGACATAGTTAACAAACAATAATTACATCAGTTTACAGTGAACGACATGGTCCTTTGAAAGATGTGTATGTTGTGAGATAATTAAATTAAGGTAATTAACATATGTCTCCCCTCACATACTTACACTTTCATGTGCTGGTAGCATTTAAGATCTGCTCTCTTGATGTGAAATGTCTAATATGCTGTAGTCAGCAGCCTGTGAAATAGCTATAGAGAATGTACTTATCCCAACTAAAGCAGTGTACCACTTGACTAGTATATTTCCATTTCTCATGCCCTCCAGAGCCCTTGATGACCACAACTCTATGCCCTCCTTCTTTCACTTGGACTTTTTCTTAAATTTCACAAAAAATGAGATCATGTAGTGTCTGTATTTCTGCTCCTGGCTTATCTCATTAGCATAATGTCTTCTATGTTCATCTATGTTATTGGAAAGGGCAAGACATCTTCTTTTTTAAGGATAATATTCTGGTGTATGTGTTTACATATTTTGTTTTCCTTATTCATTCATCTATGAATGGATACTTTGGTTGATTCAATGTCTTGACTCCTGTAAATAATGCTGCAATAAACATGGTTCAGTTTCCTTTAGGTATATACTCAGAAACACAACCATTAGATAATATAGTACTTCTACTTTTAATTTTTCGAAGAACCACTGCACAGTTTTGCTAAACAGCTGTACTAATTTACATTCTCACTAGTTGTCTACAAGGGCTTCCTTTTTCTACATTGTTATTAACATCTTTCCTTTGTTCTTTTGTCTTTGTTTTTTATTTTTAAAATAGACATGCTACCAGGTGTGAGGTTATATCTTGATGTGCTTTTAATTTGTTTCCATGCTAATTTGTAATATTATCCATATACCTGTTGAAGACTTCTTTAGAGAAATATTTATTCAAGTCTTTTGTTCATGTTTCAGTCACCTTGCTTGCATTCTTGCCATTAAATTGTTGAAGTCTTTGTATTTTGAGATATTAAATGATCAAAAGTGTGGTTTTTCAATATATCCTCCTTTTCCACAGGTCGTCTCTTCATTCTGTTGTTCCATCTCTTTGCTAGGTACAATCATTTTTTGCAATTCCGTTTTTCTGTTTTTGCTCCTGTTACCTTCCCTTTTGATTTTACATTAAAAATATCACTACCATGCCGCTACCAGGAAGCTTTTACTCATGTTTCTTCTAAATTTTTACAATTTCATGTCTATGTTTAAATATTTACTCAGCCCTGAGTTGAGTTTTATACATGGTTTGAAACAATTTGACTTTTTTGCAAATTATCCATATTTCCAAAAAATATTTATTGAAGAAACTGTCCTTTCCCCATTGTGTTCTTATCACTTTTGTCAAAGTTCAGTGACCATATATGCACTGATTTATTTCTGGGCTATCTATTCTGTTTCATGGTGTATATGTCAGTTTTTATGCCAGTACCATGCTGTTTTGATTTTTAAAGCTTTGTAATATATTTTTACATCAGGTAGTATGATGCATTCAGCTTTGTTCTTTTTGCTTAGGATTGCTCTGTCTAGCATATCCTATAGATTTTCTTCATGACTTTTCACTACTTTTCCCCTCTGAGTTGATGATGTTAAATAACCTGCTTTTAGTTCATTTACTTTTCCTTCAGTTTTATCTACTCTACATGCCAAGCAGTCCATTGCATTTTGTCCTGGTATCCTTCAGCTCCAGAATTTCTGTTTAATATTTTTCTGCTCATGTGTATTTTTTCTTTGTTGCACTTCTCATTTTGTTCTTGTATTATTTTCTGGCTCTAGCTACACTGTTTATCTCTCTCTTCCTATAACTCACTGAGCCTCTTTCTAAAATTATTTTAGTTCTTTATTAGAAAAATAGCTGATCTTCATGTCCTTGGAGTCTGGTATTAGAGGTTTAGTGTGGTCCTCTAGCAGCACTGCATTTCTGTGCTTCCTCACGTTCCTCATAGCCTTGAGTAGTTCTCTACACATTTGAAGATGCCATCTCCTGTTTCATACATTTGCTTCGGTAAAACTAGACATTTTCCTACAAGTGTAGGCAAGCATTGTGGAATGCACTGTGTCCCCAAGGATAGAGGGAGGAGAGCCAGGTGTGGAAACATTGCATAGGCTCCAGGTAACAGCATTTTCAAAGTATCTCTGCAACTAGTATCTGTGACATTGGTAACTGTGTGGTTCTTAAAGTCAAGAGTTACAGAGGTCACAGTGGCTGTGAGGGCTGCTGGTGTCTTCTGCAGTGCCCCTGGCCCAACTGTGTGGGAGCAGGAAAGTTGGGGATAAGAGGCTGAGGCTAGTGCCAGCTTCTGACTTTGGTGCAAGTGCTGGAGACAGGCACAGGCCACATGGCAAGGGCCAGGGCCATGGTCAAGGCCATGGATGGCTGTAGGTTTTTATCTCAAGGGGATACCACAGGCGGGTTCACTTAGAGGACTCAAAACTGTCAGCAGGTGCCATTCGTGTTTGCAGCAGTCAACTGTGGGCAGGCAGCAGCAGTCAGGTCAACTGCGTGTGTGCACGTTGCTGTAGGGATGAGGCTTGACACACAGCACATGTGCAGGTGTAAGGGCCACATACAATATGGTGCAGCAGTGAAGGCTGTGACAGGGATCTGGTAGCTCTGCAGACATGTGTGTAGTCATCTGGGGAAACAGATGTGTGGGTACCGCAGTGGCAGTAGCCTCAGATATAGGTGGTGTAGCTGGCACCTTGTGCATGTGCAGCTGTGGTGCAGAGGCTGGTGGTGCACAAAAGCCTGGTATAGGGATCCACCGCAAGTCAGAGTGCTGCTGTGGGACCAGCATCATGACATACAGTTGCTGGGACCATTAGTGAGTGTGTGTACAGCAGCTTTGGTTGGTAAACTGTGGCAATAGCAGTGGTGTAGCTCTCAAGAGAGATGGAGAAGAGCTGTGGTTCAGACACCTGGAGATAAAGACAAAAATTTGGAACTTACACTTCCAAAAGCTGCAGGGCTTCCAGTGAGGCTATACTGGCTTTTCATCTCCTCAGTAAGAAAAGCTGCTGAAACCTAAGGCAGTGGACACTGCCGAGACCTCAGCAGTGAATACTGTAGGGGCCATGGGGCAACCACAAGGGCCGTTAGTAAGTTCCTCAGTTAGTAAGGCTGCTGGAGTCCTGTGCAAATCAGGCCACTAGCAACATCGGTGTATTCTTCTCTGTGGCTTATGCTGAGAGATCACATTTTTATTCTTTGTTTTCAGTTATATTCAGACAGCTCAGTGATGGTCTCCCTTTTGGTTTGTGTGAGTTGAAACTAAAGCTGCTCGTTTGGGTGGTATCTTCAAAACCTTAGGGAGCTGGATTTTCCTTTTGGGGAAACTTTTGAACTGGAGTATTCCCTCTCTATACCTAGCAATGTGGTCATGGGAAATGCAATTATGAAGATGAAAGAAATAGTTTTTCCTGTTCATTCTGTATAGTTTTAAAATTTTCTTCTTCTCCTATATGGCTTCAGCTTCTTGAGTGGGTTCCTGAGATGAGCTCTTCCAAAATTATTGTCACCAAGGTTTGGTTGTTCAATTATTCTTCTGTAGGAGAAGGAAGACTAGGACTTCCTGTTCTGCCCCATGTTGCCATCCTCCTGTGGCTTATTTCCCATGCCCCTCCTGTTTTCACAATGGTCTGGACTAACATTTGCCAAAGCATCTAGAATTTTATTAGACCTTATATGAATACCAAAAGAATTTCATGGTAAAATAAGAGAAAAGAGTTTGCGAAAACTTTACTGAACAATGATGTTTTCATTTAAACATTGCCATAATTCTGTTTGCCGTGCATTCTTACTTTTACCAGGACCTCATCCCAGATCTGCATTTCTATCCCTTGATTTTGGGCTTGGTTAGTTGCATGAGGTTCTATGGTATGAGTGAACAAGTTCCAGTCCTAAGCCGGCCCATTAAGTGGAGGCACATATTTTTACTTATCATCCTGTACCTGGAGAGGAGGAAACATCTTGGTTAAGCTCTCTGATACAGGAGAATGAGCAATGCTGAAGAACCTGTTACCCCACCACACCTTTAGTCCTTCACATTCAAGCAGGACTCCAGTTATGACTGACTACATCATAGTTGAGTCAACCAAGATCAACAAAGCCTCCACTGCCACCTAGGTGCACTCAATAAATAAAGGTTGTTTTAATTCAAGGAATTTAGGGATAGTTTGGTGCAGAGCATACCTCTCTGCTATGCTACCTGATCTTGGGGCAAGCTGACTATAAATGTCTACAAAATGTGAGCTGAAATAGACCTTTCCTCCTTTCACTGGTGGATATCAGCTATTTTGTATCAGCAATGAGAAAAATAACTAAGACATAGGAATGGAAAGTGCCTAGGAACACTGACATGAGTGCTCCAGATTTGGGAGTATATGTGAAGAGAAATGCTGGAAACACTTTCCTTGGGAAATTCAGAGTGAAAGGTTAAAGCTTTGGTAACATTTAATGATGAAATGAAGGTAGGGGATAGCATAAGCCGTGAGTACCTCTCAGCACATTTTTGAAGCAGAAGGCATGAGTTCCCGTAGGCCATGAGGATGTTATTGTGTGTAAGTAGGTTTGATCTGAAGCTTTGTATTGGTAAAAGAAGTTCTGGGGCATTGAGCTAAAGGAAGAATGGAAAGGGACCAGCCAAAAAAAGTATTATCTGCTGTGCAGAGGGAAAACATTAAGGAAAACCTAAAAATAATCTCCCAAGAAAGTATGGATACCTGTCAGGACAAAGCATATTGTATTTATTCATCCTATATTGTACATTTTGACTAATATCTCCCTATTTTCTTCCCCCCAATTCCCTGAAAGCCCTTCTGCTCTTGTTTCTATGAGTTTGACTATTTTAGATGCACCATATAAGTTAGATCATGCAATGTCTGTCTTCCTGACTAGCTTATTCCATTTAGCATCGCATTCTATAGTTTCATGTGTGTTGTTGCAATTGTGGAACATTTCTTTTTAAAGATGACTGGTATTCCTTGTATGTATGAACATTTCCTTTTTCTATTCATCCATACATGAACATGCAGGTTGCTTCTGCATGTTACTATTATGAATAATGCTACATGACCTTCAAACTGTAGATATCTCTTCAGCAGTTTGATTTTAATTCCATTGTCTGTAAGCCCAAAGTGAGACAGCTAGATCACAAGAAAGGTTGCCAGCACTGCTGGGGGAAGATGCACTTTTTACTGTTTGTGGCAACTTTATACTGTTTTCTGGAGTAGCAACATCGATATACATTCCCATCAACTGCAAAGTACTCCCTTATCTCCATTACCTAGCCAACACTTGCCTTTGTAAAAAATAATAGCTATCTTAGCAAGTGTGAAAGATGTATTATTGTGACTTAATTTACATTTTTCTGATGTTTCATAACGTTGAGCACCTTTCATACACGTGGTTTTATTTATTTTCTTTGGATAAATTTCCATTCATTTCCTTTGCCCATTTAAATTCAGGTTACTTGGGCCAGAGATAAAGCTCAGTGGCACAAGTGCCTGCCTGGCAAGCACAAAGTCCTGAGTTCAATTCCTGGTACAAAAAAAATTGTAAATAAATAAATAAATAAATTCAAGTTACTTGTGGGGTAACACAAATTCAATATAATTTTTAGTGAAATGCCTATGGCTTTTTTTACACAAAGGGGAAAAAGATCTTAATATTTATATGGAACTTCAGAAGACCCTAAATTTTTAGCCACAAAAGAGTATTACATATTATCAAAGCATTTTTTCTGATTCTATTGAAATAAGTTTTATTCTGTTAACTACTGTGGTGTAGCAGATTCATTGGTGTTGAACCATCCTTACATATGAGAGACAAATCGCACTTGCTCAAGACTCTGTCAGCTAATAGCTGAGTATCTGTTACTTTTTCCATTTGTAATTCATTACCAGTGTCTAGTTTTCTTATACTGTGGCCAGAAATGACACTTGCAGTGATTTCACTCATTTTTAAATTTGTCAAGATTTATTTTGTGAATGAGTTCGTGGTCTCCTAGAGAATGAGTTCTGTGTGTGTTCAAGAAGATGAGTATTCTAATACTTTCAGTTAGGCTATTTATGTCATTCAGAACTATTTGGTCCATAGTGTTATTCAAGTCTGTGGTTTACTTACTGATTTTCCATCTGGTGCTTTGATAATTGTAAGTGAAGGACTAAAGCTTCCTCCTGCCATTGCACCACTGTCTCCTTTTTGCCCTTTAGATCTGTCAGGGATTGTTTATGTATTTAAGTGCTCTGTTACTAAGTGCATATATATTTACTATTCTTATGTCTTTCTGGGAACTGGCCATTTTACCATTATGAGATGACCATGTCTTCTATAACAGTTTTTTACTTAAAGTGTATTTTGTCTGTTATAGTCATTAAAACCTCTATGCTCCTTTGGTGTGGATATGTACAGAGTAAATTTTTCTATCCCTTCACATTGAACAATTTTGTGACATTAAATCTAATATGAATCTTTTGTACATAGTTGAAACTTGCCCTTTGTTGAACTATATAGTTGCTCTATATGCTTTGGCTAGTAAGTTTAATCATACAGATTTAGAGTAATCATTAAGTAATGACTTACTATTGCTTTTTGTTAATTGCTTTATCTCTATTTTGTTTCTTTCCATTCTTGCTGTATTGGTTTTTTTAATTAAGTGCTTCATTTTGCTTTTGTTCTCTTTATCTTTTTTATCATGCAGTTCTTATTTTTCCCATTCTTTAAGGTTATCATGAAGCTTGCATAAAGTTGCTTAGAGTACTAACATTCTATTTTAAGCTGATAACTATTTAAATTGCACAAAAGACTGCATTTTTCTCTTTAACACACATCTTTTATACTGAAGCTAGAATTTTTTTTTTTTTGTATCATGCATCCATTAATGGATCCATGAACTTCATGTTTTATAGCCAATTATATTTTCATTTATTTAACACATCTTTTTATAGTTATTCTTGATAGATTTTTCTAAAATCCTGGAATTGAATGTAATTTACATGGCACTGTTATAGTACATTTTTTTCTGCAGCTGTTTCTATACCTACCTTTACCAATGAGAGGTATACTTCAATATGCATTTATGTTGTTATTTAGCATCCTTTTATTCAAATTGAAGTGCTTTAGATAGCACTTCTTTTAGCACAGGCTAAGGGGTAACAAACTTTCTCAATTATTATCTCAGGATATTTGTCTCTCACTCACTTAAAGAAAAATTTTTACCATATATAGAACTCTTCATGAGCATTCATTTCTTTGTACACTTTGAATATATCATCCTAATCTTTTCTGCTCTGAAAAGTATGTGTTGAAAAATTCACTGATAGTCTGATAGCTTGAAGTAGAGTTTCCTCATTACTTTTCTCATGTGGCTTCCAAATTATCTCTGTCTCTGACTTTTAACTGTCTTGTGTCTAAGCATAGATTTATTAGTTTCAATGTTTTTGGGATTTTTGTTTAAGGGTGTTGGTCCTTGAGCCTTGATATCCATTATCCTCTCCAGAGTTGGAAATTTTCCAGCCATTGTTTCTTCAAATAAGATTTCCATTACTTTCTCTTTCCCTTCTTGAGTGTCCATAATGTATATTTGGTTCACTTCATGGTAGCCCATAAGTCCCATAGATTTTCTTCTCTCTTTTCCAATCATTTCTTGTTGATGTTTTTGTTCCTCTAAATAAACAATTTCAAGTAACTAAATGCTTTTTGTTTGTTTGTGTTATATTTGTGTATGTGATCTAGGATATATTACTTTTGTGATTCCTGATTGATCTGTTCTTGAGGTTTTCTATTGAATTTTTCAGTTATTGTTTTATTCAGCTCCAGAATTTCCATATGGTTTCCCTTTATAGTTTCTGTCTCTGTTGAACTTCTACGCTTGTTCATAAATTGTACTGATTTCATTTTTTCATCTGCCTTTAATCTCTTGTAGTGCACTGAGCTTCTATAAGATGATTTCATGTTCTTTCTCAAATAGCCTGAAGACCTTCCCCTCCTTTGGGGTGACTACTGGACGTATATTTTGCTATTTGCTTGGTATCACCTTTCTCAGATTTTATCAGAATCTTAAAGCTTTGTGTAGATGTCTGTTCATTTGAAAAAAAAAAAAAAACCACAATCACCTCTCCTAGTCTTGGCTTCAACAGGAAAGCTCTTTAATGGCCAGCCTGGTCAGAGATTTTAAGTGCTCCTGCTCAGTGAGTGCAATGCTATAGTCTGTGGCAAGTTCTGGTACTCAATTTCCTCTCTTTTAGCTCACAGGTGAACATTAATTACAAGAAGATTGTTTTTAGTGCTTTATTGTGCAGGTTTGGGAAAGAGGGGATAATGTGAATAACTGAAATTCTTCTTCTTACTTTTAAAATGCATTCCTTTTCATTTCTGTGCTCCATTCAATTTCTGTAAGTTCTGGTTCTCTTTGGGACTCTATACCTCATGTAGATAGGGAAAGAGAGACTCCAATTTCCTTTCTAACTCCATATTAAGAGAAGTCACTTAAGGTCACTTAAGCTATAGTTGACCCCACTCTTCACCCCCTCCGCTTGGTTAGTTATCAACCCACTTAAAGGAGAGCAGAGTCACAAAATGGGAACAGAACAAGGAGGACACATCGGGAAGTAGGCTAAAAGTTAAACCACGGTGGTCATCTGGAATCTAGCTCTTTGACAGCTTCTGGGAAAGGTAAACCTTGTGATAATTGTGTGATATTCTTGAAAAATTCCCCAAAATGAGATTAGGATTACTATGAAAACCTAAGAATGTATTTAAACCAAAGGTGAGACTCAGATCAGTGCAGACATCTTCTCTGGCTGCTGGGCAGAGACTGTCCGTCAGGTGGCTCAATAAAACTTTGTTCATTCCTGCCTTTTTGGTCTCTTGTGAGTAGCGGTCTCATTGAACTTGCTTGCTGTATCAATGTGACAGTGTCTTTACCCTTGAATATTTGTTAAATCAGTTTTCCTTTGACATTATAAGGGCTAGAACTTCTTATCTCACTACACTACTTTAAAAATATTTTAGTATATGTTTGCAGTACATAATAATTACAAGTATGTAATGCTTCTTAATCTTTATCACCCCCTTCCTAATCCTCACCTTCCTTTCCCTCCATCTCTTGAGCCACTTTATTAATTGACACTTTAATAATATACCTGTTTCTGGTATACAATATGGGATCTTGAATTGGACTGATTAAAGACCCTATGGGAGAAGGTACAAAGTGTGTATATGGGCAGGGTAAAGGCTGTGAGGCTACACTGGCTGTTTCTAAGCAGGAAACAGGTCTCACAGAATGCATCACAACTGTTAGCAACTTTATCTTCATTTTATCAGACTCCGCAGTTGTGAGAAATAAATTTTGTTAATTAAGCCACAAATTTATCTATTTTCTGTAAATGCTTGAGCTGATTAGTATATTTGGTGACAGTTAAATCATTTAGGCAAGAAAATCAGCCAATCTTGTGATATAACGAAGCCTCATTTTTAAAAATATGAGCACTGAAAACGTGATAGTGCTTTCTAGGTTGGTAATACTTTGTATATATGTATAGTCAGGTATCAGTGCCAGGAGAGCTACTCATTCTAAAGACAACAGAAAATTCATAGTTAGAACCCTTCCAGAGACTAGCTCATAAATCTTTTTGCAGTAATCCAGAACCATGGGTATACAACTTTCAGTGGGTTCTATTAATTTTTCTAGCAAGTTATCAAAATTGAGAGTGGATTTATTGACTACACAAATTTACATTTGCTGTTGAATCTTGCAGGGCTGTTTTCTGAAACTTCACACATTGTTTCATTCTGGGGAGCATCTCATTGTATCCATAAGAATTACTACTTTTAAGTTCAACGGAATTTGAAGTAACTAAATTAGATTGTCTGTATGACCAAAAAAATTAATTGACACTTTAATAATATACCTGTTTCTGATATACAATACTTCTGTGAGACAGAAACTAGAAAAGTAAGACTATTTTAGAAAATTTAAGGATTCAAATATAATATAAAAATTTAAATTAAATTCCTAACTCATCACACCACCCAGATATATGTGTGATGACTGTGAACAATTTAGGGTATGAATTTGAATATTCTATAACATTTACATTTGGATTACCTGGAGTAAAAATATTAACACACTGTTCTCAAGAAAGCTTGCAAGCACTTTCCAGACACAGTTGGAGTCCTAGATCCCAAACAGTTATCAGCTCCTCGTCTCTTATCTGCTCACTGACTCTGTGCTTTCTTCGATTCGTAATCTTGCCTCTCAGGTTCCAGAGTGCCAAGATGGCTGCAGCAGCTCCAGCTTCACGTACACCAAGGCTGTCCAATGGGCAAGTCTCATACTAGTCGGCCCTCCTGTCGCTGAGACACAACGCCTGACACACACAGCTTAAAGGAGAGCAGGTGTGGTTTGGCTTGTGTTTTCAGGGCACTTAGTCCACAATCAACCGATCTTAAGGAAGGAATATCCTAGCGAAGGGCGTGGTTCACGGTGGCCAGGAAGCACGGCATGGGAAGCGTGCCAGAGCAGAGGGGACGAGGCACCACAGAGAGTACCCAAAGTCAGGATTTGCCAGGTGTAACCCAAAGTGGGCTTTACTAATTAGCTAGGCATTTCTTATCCAGTGGGTTGGCACATCAGGAGTAATGGCCACAGTTTTCTTACTAATACATCCAAGAAAAATTCATGAGCTGAATGCATCCTCCCAGGACATGCGTCCATCCCTGAACTACTGATCTGTATGGTCTTAGGGGTCTGGAACAAAGTCCACAGAAGAACTCTGGGGCATCCTGACAAGAGATGGAGACTACTCCAAAAGGCTGCTGGAAAATTAAAGCAAAAGCAAACATGCATTACAGTAAACCTATAGACTACTGATATCCACTTGTAAATTGTCTATTTTCAAACTTTACCCCTAAAGTGTTATCATGTCTTTTGTAAATTTGTCTTTAAAACATTAAGATGAGGGGCTGGGGATTGAGCTCAGTGGCACAGCGCCTGCCTGATAAGCATGAAGTTGTGAGTTTGATTCCTGGTACCGGAAAAAAACAACAGCAACAAAAAAATAAATAAAACAAATAAAACTTTAAGATGTTAAGTTGATAAAATATTTGGCTTATTTATTATTAATATCATTTCATCTCAATTTTTCTTGTAGGGTTAACATGTTTAAAAGTTTTCCCAAAGGATATCTTTTGTCCATCTTTTGTGATTTCTCTTATTTGTTCCATACATTAAAAAATCCACTGTATAATACAATCAAAATTATTTGCTTATTCATTTTCTATTGTGTTTCTTTCATCTATTTTTTGTTTTATATTATTTTGAAATAGAAATTTCATATCCTTTTACATTCCTTTTATAAAATACAAAGAATAGCACATTGGCATGCTAAAAGACTATTTCACATTTTTCTGATTTTTTTCTGTTTGAAAATGTAAACAATTATGGAAACTGCTCATGTCCTTTAATAAAAAATTAAAGAATTCTGTCACACTTTGGAAACCTAAGTACCGTGCTTCTCCCACACTGTTTACACAGTGTAGTTAAAGGGAATTTACCAATTCCCTTAAGGAGGGGATGCATTCCTAGCAACCTTGCCGTGTGTGTTGTGGTCATGTTTGATATGATACAGCAGTCCAGGGTCATCTCTGAGAAGAGAGAGGAAATCATCTGTTGATTAAAGATTTTCTTTCATCTCCTAGTTATAAAAGCTTTTACTCTACCTTCTTTTTGTTTGGATTTACTCATTATTCAACATGTAGAACATTCTGGTATTACACCAAAAAACAGTTCTGAAAATAGGAAGACGAGGAGCTCAGTAGGAAAATTCTGCCTCATTTCTCCGTAAGACTGCTGCCTCTGACACTTAAATAGCAGACGAAACAAGCGAGAACCTCTCATCCTCAACATTCCCAGGGGCTTTGCCAAAACGCCTGAGTCTCCTACACATTAAGACTTTTATCTAGTTTGTAGCAACTTTTTCTTTTCTTTTTAAATTTGTGGGGCCTGTGGAATTCAGTATCATCTAATTCCATGATAGAATTTGAGAAATCAATCCACTGATAGCTAAACAATGAAAATAAGTATAAGAAAATTATAAAAGAGGTCAGGTGAGAGGGTCAAATCTATAAGAACAAAGTACAACCTTAGGCTATTGTTTCTTTTAATGTAAACATTAAGTGTTCACTAAGGAAAATTTTGAAAAGACCTTAAAGTCTGACATTTAACCTTGGAATCTATGCATTATAGCTTTTATATGTTGTGGTGTATAGCAGATGTATTTTTAAAAAATGGTTGTGCAATAAATGCATGTTCCCCATTCCACATGTTTTTCTTTTAATCTTCAAAAGATGGGATTCTGTGTTTTCTGTCCTTGATTTTGGGCGTGGACTTATGTCTGTTTTACCCATAGAAAGTGGCAGTGTGGTGTGTGAATTATCATTTTGTTACATGAAGGACACATGTATACATGGCATACATTGGGGACTCCTCTTCCAGCAACTCAGCTTGCTCTGAGGTCACTTAAACTAACCCTCCCATGGAGAGCTCATGTGTAGGAATACCAAGGTCCCCACGTGCACCCAACATCCGCTGTAGATGTAAGAGTTGATGTTTTCTTTACATAATTCCAGCCTCCGCCCTCATGTCTTCCAGCTGAGGCTGCAAAACCACAGCATCCATGACTCAGTGATTTACACTTTTGAGGTAATTTGTTGGGCCACATTAGTAACTGGAGTAAATATGTGTCATAGGCAGGGTCCCTTAAAAATTTCTTATTTTGAAGACAGAATGAAAACAGAAAAACAAACTGAAAGAGAGTATATAACCTAACCTAAATCACATAATTATTATACAAAGGTATTGGAATGAAAATACATGCAGGTTTTTATTTCCAAAACCTGTGCTACATGAACTAAATACTGCAGCGTTTCTTAAAAGAACAACACTTGGACAACTGTTGAAATTTAACTTTGTGGATATTCACCACTTTATAGAAAAAAATGAAAATATATTTTAATATGACTTTAAATAAATAATATTTGATAAATATAAATCACAGGATACAGTTTTTTACATTAAGCAGCAAAGAATACAATCTGCTTTGGGGAGGTCAACATTATTTTTAGTTCATTCATAGCTTGTACCTACTTTTAAATGTTAATTTAACAGTTTTTGTGCACATTAAAGTATTTTCATGTTGTCATATTAGTTTGTAATATCTTCATATCTTAATTGAAAGATTGGAACTTTTGTGAGATATACAAGAATTAATAAATTAATATAGCAAAACAATAACTTAGTTGAAATACATTGAATAATTTGACTTTATTAAAATTGATTTTAAGCAAGTTCTTGGAATTAAACGTGAATTGCTTCCCATCCAAAATCTTTTCTATCTTTCCTTCTGGTTACAGAAATATGATTTGGTTTAATAATTTTTATCCTTATCTCCATACTAAGGATAGACTACTTTTCAAAGTAATTAAATAAGTTTTGCTGGTTTAAGGCTTTTGTCTTCAGGAAAAATAATGTTTAGAAAATGAGAGCAAACCTCAGTATAGATGTGTTCTATATTTGTGGATTCAACACATTGCAGGTTGAAATAGTTTTAGTTGCACATATATTCAACACAAATGGAGTTTTTTTGTTGTCAATATTCTCTGAACAATGTAACAATTATTTATATAGCATTTACATAAATCAAAGGTTGAAATTTACTATATGTAGATAAACCTAATATCTTATGTTTCTTTGCATTCTAACCTCACCCATTAGTACAAAATACCCTTAATCTTTTATTTATTATTTTTGTAACAGTGTTAAGGAGCAAAGCCAGGGCTTTCTGCATACTAGCCAAGTACTTTACCACTGAGCTTAAATTTTAATTTTTGTATTGTTTCAGAGCTGATTGTCATTTCTCCCATACTTAAGAAGAGTTTATTGTACACAACTCCTCCTTTTAAAAATGAAGTCACTGCAGAGGAGTTGAAAGCATCCCATGCTTACTATCTGACCATTGCACAATGAAACTGGAAATCAGCAACCAAGGAAATCTCAAAAATTACATAAACACATGGAAATTAAACAACCAAAGGGCCACAGAGGTAATTAAACATATTATACAATTAAATGATAATACTGTTACAACATACCAAAACTAACGGGATGCAATGAAAGCTGTCCTATGAGGGAAATATGCAGCAATGAACACAGACATTAGGTAAACACAATGAGCTCAAATAAACAACATAATGTTGAACCTCAAACTTCTAGGAACAGATTAGCAGGTCAAACCCAAAGCTCATGAGGGAGGAAATTATAAAGATAGGAGGAGAAATTAATGTAATAGGTACTAAGAAAACAATACAAAGAATCAATGATTCCAAAGTTAGTTCTTTAAAAGAGTAAATAAAATTGACAAAACATTAACCATCCTCATCCAAAAAAGGAAAGAAAAAACACAAATTCAAACAATTAGAAATGAAAAGGGGAAATTACAACAGATTCCACAGAAATCCAGAAGATCATCAATACCTACTATGAGCACCTATATTCTAATAAGATGGAAAGCACAGAAGAAATGTACAGATTTCTATACACAATTGAATTGCCAAAAGTAAACCAAGAAGACATAAAAATTCTAAATAACCCAATATCAGCCAAGGAAATTAAAAATGTAATTAAAAATTTACCAAAAAAGAAAGTCCAGACCCTGAGGAATTCACTATTGAATTCTACAATAAATTTAGAGAAGAACTAATGTCACTAATACTGAAACTCATTTTTATTATTTTTGTATTTTTTTTGGTCTTTGTTATTGCTATTTTTTCTCTTTAAACACTTGATCTTAGCCAAAGGCCAAGAAGCGATTTTTTTTCTCTTTAAAATTAAAAATAAAGATGTTGAAAGGGAAGCAGTACTTTCAAAATCACTCCTAAAGCAAATGTCACTCTGATTCCAAAACCAGAGAAGAACGCAACCAAAAGTGAAAACTAGAGGCCAATCTCCCTAATGAACATAAATGCAAAAGTCCTTAATAAGATACTGGCAAACAGCAAATCAACAAGAAGATTATATATCATAACCAAGTAGGATTCATTCCAGGAATGAAGGGATGGTTCAACATATGCAAATCAATAAATGTAATACACCATATTAAAAGAACCAAAGACAAAAATCACACGATCATCTCCATAGATGCATAAAAACCTTTTGACAAAGTCCAACACTCATTAATGATAAAAACCGTACACAAATTAGGAATAAGTGGTCTTTACCTTAATCTTACAGAAGCCATTTATGAAAAACCAACAGCTAACATCATATTAAATGGTCAAAAACTGAAAGCCTTCACTCAAAAATCAGGAACAAGATAAGGATGTCCATTATCACCACTCCTATTGAATTTAGTTCTGGAACTATTAGCCAGAGAAATTAGACAAGAGAAAAAAAGTAAAAGGAATAGAGATAGGAAACGAAGAAGTTAAATTATCATTATTCACAGATGACATGATACTCTGCATAGAAGCTCAAATAACTCCACCAAACTTGTGGATTTCGTATTCAAATTTGGTAGTGTAACAAGATACAAAGCGAACACTCAAAACTCAGTAGCATTCCTGTACACAAGCAAAAAAGTCACAGAGAGAGAAATCAGGAAAAGCACAGCCTTCACAGTAACATATTAAGAAATGAAATACTTAGGAATCAATCTAACAAAGGATGTAAAAGATTTGTATAATGAAAATTGCTGTACCCTAAAAAACATCGAAGAAGGTATCCCAAAATGGAAAGACAGCCTTTGCTCTTGGATAGGAAGCATCAACATAGTGAAAATGGCCACTCCCAAAGGGCTATACAGATTTAACGCAATTTCAATTAAAGCACAATTAACATACCACACAGATGTAGAGAAAACACTTCTAAAATTCATTTGAAACCAGAAGATACCTAGAATAGCAAAGTAATTTTCTGGAAACAAAGCAAGATCAGGGGGCATCACAATCCCAGACCTGAAATTATACTGCAAAGCTACTGTAATAAAAATCAGCACTGTATTGTCAGAAAAAAAAGCCTGAGGATCAATGGAACAGAATAGAAGATTCAGATGCAACCCCAAACACATTCAGCTACCTTATCTTTGGCAAAGGGGCCAAACATATTCACTGAATAAAAACACAGTCTACTTAATAAATGGTATTGGAAAAATTGGTTTTCTACATACTAAAGACTAAAAGTAGATACGTGTCTATCACCAAGCACTAAACTAAAGTTAAAATGGATAAAAGATATGAATATTAACATAGAAACACTAAATTTACTGGAAGAGAAAATAGGTAGAAATCTTGAAGTGACAGGTGTAGACTGACTTCATGAACAAAACCCAGACTGTAATGGAAATATTACAAGGAATCAACAACTGGGATCTCACCTTATTAAAAAGTTTTGCACAACCAAAGAAATCACCAACAGAGTGAAAAGACAACCCACAGAGTGGGAAACGCTTCAGCCAATTGTCCCTCAGACAAAGGACTTCTCTCTAGAACATATAAAGAATATTTAAAAAATTAGACCACCTCAAAATCAAAGACCCAATCCAAAAATAGCTATCTGAGATGAATACACATTTCCCAGATGAAAAAGTACAGATGGCAAATAAATATATCAAAAAATATTTAACATTATTTATGGGAATAATAATATCCCTTAGTTATTGGGGCTAATCAGGTTCTCAATCTCCTGAATGAGTGTACAGTGAAGGCTAAATCAAAAGAGGCAAATGGAATGATTTCAGAGCCCCAGGGGGATCAAAGCCCTCTCACATAATTCAAGGTTCTCTCTGGGCTAAGACCAAGACCTTCTCTGGGTTGCCTGTATTTATTTAGTTATCAGAAGAAGGGAGGGGAGTATTCAAGAAGCGCAGAACCACTAAAGGACTTCTCTAAGTAGGGTATTAAGTTAATCCACTGAAGAATGAGATGCCTTTATCCAACTGAGATCTGGTCCAGGTGTCCTTGGCTGTGATCTTGTCTTATCCTTTGAAGCTATCTAGCATCATCCACCACTACATGTTGTAGTAGGGATTAGTGACTCACAGAGGTCCACTTACAATGAGTCCACCATTTCCAGATAAGGAGCCTAGGCCTTGGACAGATTCACAAGTGAACATGGTAAGGCAATTGGTTAATATTAAATCCTGCTCAAAGCCACTTTGCAGTGGTCTCCAACAATAATTTGTTATTAGATAGATGCCAAGTAAAACAATCCTCAGATTTCATCTCAGTCCAGGAAGCATGGCTGTCATCAAGAAATCAACCAATAACAACTGCTGGAGGGGCTGTGGGGAAAAAGGAACACTTCTCCACTGCTGGTGGGAGGGTAGACTGATGCAACCACTGTGGAAATCAGTGTGGAGATCCCTCAAAAATCTACAATTAGAGTTCCCATTTGACCCTGGTATTC
Source organism: Chinchilla lanigera (assembly GCF_000276665.1). Taxonomy (NCBI): domain Eukaryota; kingdom Metazoa; phylum Chordata; class Mammalia; order Rodentia; family Chinchillidae; genus Chinchilla; species Chinchilla lanigera. Next base: position 9,898,566 of record NW_004955447.1, read on the forward strand.
TCTTTCTGGGTATCTTCCTGGCGGAAGTAAAAATATCATACCGCAGTGATATATTCACACCCATGATTACAGTAGCACAGTTTGTCATAGATAAATTTTGGAAACAGCCCAAATGCCCATCAAATGCCCATCAACTCAGGAATGAATAAAGAAGATGTGAGGTTTTTAAAAAATATATAATAGAGTATTATTGTTCCACAAAGAAGGATAGATCTGAGACATTTCTTGGTAAATGGATACAACTTGAGACCATACTCTTAAGTGAAATAAATCAGATTCATATATGTAAAAATCAGATTGACTCCCTGGCATGAGAAACTAGAAGAGCAAATAATGACTAAAATGTACAATAGATATTGTGAAATAGGAAGGAATTATTCAAAAGGAAAGGTAACCTAGGGTGGGGTAAGGGGGAAAGCAAGGAAAGGAAAAGGAAAAAAATATACTTATAAAAATAAATAGTTATGATAGTTACACAGCTAATTTGAAAAGAAAGTTTTGTGCTAATATTGTTTGGACAAGATATCAACTCATATCTTTTACTCTGAATAACTACTATGAAGAAAACAACATGCAATGTATTAATTATTGTAACTCTCCTATTAACCTGTTTTGAAACTGTTTTATTGTTATTTTTACTTTTTCTCTTTAAAATTAAAAAATGATGTCACTGAAATGCTAACCCAGTGGGGTAAATGAAATCAATCCCAAAAGAATATTTTGTTCTCATTGTGTCTTTTAAAACTCCCTATAATATATTCTTAACATTTTCTCTCTAAACTGAGAAAACTTCTCAAAACTGTTCAAATCTCTGCTGAAATAAGTCAAGTATTTTGCTATGAGACTTTCGTTATCTTCTTCTCTGTAAACACAAAACAATATAAATACTGGTCAGTAGATTGTAAACTTTCTTATACCTTCTATGAATGTGCATGATCACAAATATTCTTATATGGGAACTTCTGTCATCAGAGAAAAAGTAGTATTACGGTTGGCACAACAAAACTTCGAGACTATTTCCAAGACTACTTTCAAAGATGTTCTTTTTAGCAATAATTTAATAAATTCAAAAGTACCAGCTAACTTCTTAAGAAATTTTTCTCATTAACAGAATCTGCCTCACAATAAATGAAATGGCAGGCATTTTAAACCACACACATGTTTTTAATAAAACACTTGTGCATGCAGTGAAGTGTTTTCAAAGTAGATGAGGAACTCTGGTGATGTCATTCTTAAAACTCTTTTCTGGTAAACCAGATGGCTGAGAGTGTATGCAGTAAGAATACTGCTAAATGGTCCACAGAGAACAGTTGAATCATCTTTAAAAATGTCACTAATACCCCACTTGTGTATTTTTAAATGAGTAACTATATTGAAAAAGTGGATATCTCCAAATGTTTCGAATATTTTATTTTTTTAAAAAGTAAAAAAATTGTAGAATTAAAACAAAATAATGATCTTTAAGTTATGGTGAAGATGTTATTTTTCTGAACATACTTAGGTAGTGATTTTTTAGCACAGTGCAAAATCAGTAGCATTAAAATTTGTATCATACTACAACTCAATAATACCTTATTACCATACTACAAATCAATACCTCTAATTTATTTTTTGTGTCTAAAAATTTTAAAAATACTGCTCATGAAGTTTGGAAGTTAAAAGAAAACAAATAGAAATGTTAAAAATGAGGAATAAGAGGAAAAAAGAGGCAAAGCTCAAACTTCCTTGTCTGCTCATAAACCTTAGAGCATAGAGGTTGGATAAATAAATCCTGTGTCTTATGCATTCCAACATACCTCATCATGGGAAGAGATTAGAGACTTATAATGATGTAATGAGTCTAATTGAGGTTGGGACTGGAGGAATCAAAGTAAATTGAATTGATCCACTGAAGAAGAAAAATAAAATTATATTCTAAATTTGATACTTGAGATTTTTATCTATGTAATTGCATTATAATTAACGGTTTGCCCTGGATTCTACCATATGTTCTTCAGAGGCACCTCCAAGTTGTTAAAATATTAAAGAAGAAAGTTAAAATCTTAAAAAGATACAAAGTGAAGAGTTTTGATAAAGTATATTTATAATTGTCAATGTTTCAGAAGACTTCAACCAAATTTTAATTACACATTAAAAGTTAAAATAAATTTTAATTCATACTACCAAAGAATGAACTAAATTTTCTTTTTCTGATGGTATTGTAAATTCCTACTTAATTTTATATAAAATATAAAATAATGTTTAACACATTGCAGTTGAAAAAGCTATTCTATGTTCTTAGAATTACCCAAATCATGAGAATAATATTTACCTGCTCTTAGGATACTTTCAATTCTATAGCAATATCCAAATTATGTAACATCTCCTTCAATTACTTGGGAGAAAGGTAATAGAAAGAAGCTCACACTATCCTGGTAATAGAAGGAAGATTTTCCTAATAAAAGAACTGCATATGAGTCACTTGGCAAGTGCTGTGCTTCTATTTGGCATGCAAGAGGTGTATATAGTACCTGAGTTACTCTCTCTGTCCTTGGCAGGGACTAGAGGAGGGGCCTGGCATTCCACTCTGGGATTGTACAGTTCTTCCACTCATGGGTAGAGTTAATCTAATAGCGATAGATTATTAACAAGTCATGCCAGCCGTACATCCAACATTACCTTTTCCAATTAGTTATGAGAGAAGTTTTTCTTTGACTGACCTCCAAGTCTGTCTCTCAGTTGGTTCCAAACCAAAGAAAAGAAGAGTAGCAGGGTAATGCAAAGACTCTAAAATAACCAATTCAGTGTTTTTTTCCTGTGAAATACTGCCTAACTGAATTTTTCATTTTAAGAAATATATGAGATACGTAATAAAAACAAAATATTAAATCTGAGTGATATTTTACCTGACCTTATGTCATACAAATATATTAAAGGGTATTTAGATAGGTCTTTAAAATCAATTATTATGAGATCAAGAACTGTCTTTATGATTAGAGGAAGCCATAAATTGACCACAAGCTTTCTAACCTGGAGTATGTGACCTCTGAAATGTACCGATTTTCTGTGGTAAATCTAATACTGAATAAGGGAATTAGGATGCCAGAGCTCTATTTATGGAAGAAATCTCAGCAAAAATATGTATAAAAATCACCAAACAATATCTTCCTTGTTTTAATTCTTTATATGTTCTAGATAGAAGTCCTTTGTCTGAGGGGCAGTTGGCTAATTTTTTTTCCCAATTCATGGGTTTTCTTTTTATTCTGTTGGTGATTTCTTTAATGTGCAAAAACTTTTCAATAGTAAATAAAACCCAAAATGTACAATAGATAATATGAAAGGGGAAAAATTTGCTCAAAGGAAGTAATAACTGGATGAGGGAAAGAAGAAAAGAAAGAAGGAAGAATAGATATAGATATAGATATAGATGATGATATAGATATAGATATAGATATCTGGGATAACTGTACTGCTGATGTCTGGTGGTTTATTGAATATTTAATGCTTCAATTTTTTTTTTACTTTGACCAATTTTGCATGCTTATCTCTGGTAATCTGAGCAAGTAATTTGAAGACTACAGTATGCAATATAACAACCATTGATGAATTTCTACCAACTTGTCTACTGAAAGTCTGTAACATCTTAATGTTTTTTAATGTTATTTTTTATTCTCTTTAATGGCTTGATCAGCCTTGTACTCTTACATCTGATTACCTGAGCAACCTCGTTGAAGATAACAACATGTAATATAACAACTGCTGTTAATTCCTATCATTTTATTGTGAAACCCCATATCACTTTTAATGTTTCTGCTTTGTTTGGTTTTGTCGGTGATGTTGGTATGCTGCTGTTGTTCTTTTCTCTACTATTGTCTTTAAAATAAAAAAAACATTTAGATGAAGAGAATATCTTCCTCATTGCCTTTTCTTTCCACTCACCTGCTTCTGACACCGTATTCATACAATGCCATAAGACTGCATAAAGTCAACCCAAATGAAAGATCAAGTGAAAAACTCCAAATGCCTTTTACAGTCAAATGCAGGCAGCACATGCTGTTTTCAAGTTGGTATGTAAAAACATGAGTTATGGGAAACAAATATCTAACCCCAAACCACCATGATTTGCTCTGTTAGAAGCACCGCGATTCAGAAGGATTCTTTCCAGGTAATTTAATAGAGTGAAATTGTTTCCAAAAGCAGCATGGGAAAATTTACTGTCATGAACAAAATGAAATTCAATAAAGATAAGCATACAATAAAGTAAGTAATTATAATAACTAATCCTGTTGATACTTTCCCCATTCTAGTATACATATATTTTTTCTCTTAATCCTCATAACTCTGTATAGGAACTATAATTATTATTTCCTTTCACAGACAGTGAATTAAAGCTTAAAATGTTGATATAAGTATTCTAAGGTTAGGTCCCTATTAAGAGATTGAGCCAGAACGTAAATCCAAAGCAGTTCCAATCCATATCCCAACCTTTAGAGTGAAAATGTATACTTAAATGATAAGAAGAACAAGAAAGAAAACCTAGCTGAAAATAATTGTGTTTGTAAAAGTTCTTCCATGGTAGATTACAGCCTGAACATAACCAAATATGAATCAGAAAAATGTGTGTAAATTATTTAGAAAGGTTTCTGGCATGGAATAATAATGAATGATAAATAGCTAATAATGTTTCACTCCATAATGTATACTACACAAAATTAAAGATATATGATACCTAAGACCTGGGGACTTCTATGGTCTCAAACATCTTTATCAAGGTTGCCTGAATTTCTTGGGTCCATTTGAGTTCTCCAATGAGCTCTCACTTTTTAGTAATTAGTAGAAATGTGTCACTGTGATAGTCAACTGCTGTGTCAGCTTAAGTAAGAAATGCCCAACTTATTGTCTCAGCACAGTTTTGAGAATGGCTGAATGGATTTACTGGAGACAGAAGACCGAGTCTGAGAGGGAGTGGCATCAACCAGTAGACTCGTAGCCTCAATGGAATAAAAAAGAGAAAGAGGGGAATCTCACTTAATTCCTCCAGAGGAGCTCCTGTGTTTGCCATCACCTTGGGATGTCTGTCTCCAGGATTCTAGACTCTTCAGTCTCCCAATTCAGACTTCAGGTGTCCAACATAGACCATTCCTCTTCAACAGAACTCTGCAGTGAGCTCCGTGTCTTCAAACTTTGACAAGATCCTTCACATTTTCAGCTGGCAGACAGCTCTTTGACACTTCCACACCTGACTCTGCAGATGGCCATTGTAAGCCTACCTTGAAATGTTTCTCCTCTCTCTCTCTCATAGATATCTACATCTATTACCTATCTATTTATCTATCTATCATCTATCTATCCATATATCTATCTATCATCTACCTATCTACCTATCATCTATCTATAAACTCTCTTTCTATATATATAGTCTCTGTTTGCAAGAACAATTTGGATTTTTCACTCATTTATCAAGTTAAAATTTCCTTGAAATGTTTGCTCGTCTTGCAGAATGTTCACAGACTTGGTTACTCCGAGCGTATATACTGTGTTACCCCAGTGAGCCTTAACTGATAGTCATATTAATAACATATTGAATTTGATAGAAATACATAGAATGGATATATTATGCTGTCCCTTTCAAATAAAACTGAAACTACTGACCCAAGTTATTAAGACTTGTATATTAAACTCTGGAGTTTTCCCTTAGAAGGAATGAATTTACAGCAATCTATAACTCACTCTCAAGATTACTTTATATTTATATTTATTTTTTAAAATACATTTCTAAAATGATTGATAAGGATTCTGCCAAAATATAAAGGATTAACTTAGGAAACTAAAACTGTAGTTCTACTTGTTTCTTTTTGTTGCTGTTGTTGTTGTGTGTGTTTATTTATTTGTTTGGGGTTTTTGAGACAAGATCTCACCATGTGGTTCCGGCTGGCCTTGAACTCACTCTGTAGACCCAGCTGAACTCAGACTGGCAGTGATCCTCCTGCCTCAGCATCCTGAGTGCTGGGATTACAGAAATGTACCACCACACCTGGCCTAAAAGGTTAATTCTGGTTAGGAGTAAAATGTACTTTGAAATGAAATCAGCTTTTCATTTGTGTGGCCCTAGCTGTTTAATATACCAGAAATAAGTTTTAAATTTATTTTATTTTAGTTTTTATTTTGAAGGTAAAAGAACAAAAATATATTTAAAAACATACATACATTTACAAAATAATGCAAAAGCAATGCAAGCAATACAGAATTTCAGACAAGATGATAGGAAATTAACAATGATTGCTGCATTACATATTGATATACTCATAATTTCATGATCAGACAATAAGAAGATAACAATATGCATATAAATTACCTTGATATCTTGATAGATGCAAATCCTGACTCTTAGGGCACAGGGTGGGTCTGAAATTATTTTTTTTCTCTTTTGCCTTCCTGCTACTCTTCCTCATGCTCCTCCTCCTCCTCATTCTCATCCTTTTTCTTCTCCTTCTTCTTTTTCTTCTCCTTCTTCTCTTTCTTCTTCTCCTTCTTCTTCTTCTTCTTCTTCTTCTTCTTCTTCTTCTTCTTCTTCTTCTTCTTCTTCTTCTTCTTCTTCTTCTCCTTCCTCTTCTATTTTATTCACTTCTGGAGACTGAAGCTAAGGCCTCTTTCTTTCTTGGCAAGTGGTCTAACACTGAGCTATAGCCACAGATCTTTTTAAATTTTTATTTTGAAGTATGGTTCACTATGTTGCCCACTCTGGCCTTGAAGTTGCTAGGATTACAAGCATGTGTCACTGGGCCCTGCTGAAATACCAACATTTCTCCTAAAAGGCTTTTTGAAAATACCAGTGTTGTGTTCACGGACCATACTTTTAAATGACAAGGTAGTACAGCACATACCTTCTAGCCTTATACTGACTAAACTGTCTTCTAGAATTTTTTTCTGAAAATATCCTCTTCTCCCACGTACACAGGCAAAGTAGTGGCCAATATTTCACTGCTGATAATCATTCACACTCCCAACTATGAGCCTTCAAATCAATCAGTAAATTCCTTCATCAAATATTGGGAACAGAGACCTACATAGAGAAACAACTCCTCAATTTCCTTGTGAATTTTCACCAATTCCAGAGAAAGCATTGATAATTTTATACCTGTGAGACTCAGAACATTTAAAGTTTTCCTACAATGAAGAAAAAGCTTGATGTATAGAAAAGTAGGCATGAGAAGCACTAAGAGAGGAATGTGACAGATTCTCCCAAATGCTGCCGTTCCACATGTATTCCCCAGACTGAAGAATAGCGCCATTATACCAAGTTACCTTTTTGTTTAGGATGTGTAGTTTTCCACTTTATACAATAACAGTAGTACTGACATTATATTCTAAAATGTAATGCTCTTTATCTGCATAGAGAAAAAAGCATATGAGATTGGCATCTGTAATTATAACCTTATTTATATAAAGTGCCAAGAAGTGTAGTAAGCAAGCATAAACATTTATTGTACATATGTATACAACATTATAAAGAACTTTTAAATCAAATGTATTGCTTCAGTATGTCAATTACTTATGATTTGGCTATAAATAAGTAAAGATAACAATAATTAACCTTACAGGTATATAATGATAGGAAAATCTAGCAAGTGACATATTAGATGAAACTTCATAAGATAATCCAACTGTCCTTTAAATATATATTCACTTTTTTCTTTCAGAAATTCAGTAGTTAATTACAAAGATGAAAAAATAGGGGCTGGGGATTTAGCTCAGCGGCAAAAGCGCCTGCCTGGCAAGCTCAAGGTCGTGAGTTCGGTTCCCGGTACCGGAGAAAAACCAAAAAAAAAAAAAAAAAAAGATGAAAAAATACACTAAATAAGTATGTTACCTCTTAGTAAAGGCACCAGAATAGTATTTTATCCAAAGACGTAAAGGAAGTTAAAATCACTTTGGTTCATTCATTATTATTCACAGGATATTTTCTACTTAATTACTTATTTTTTTTTTTCTGTTTTTCAAGACAGGGTTTCACCATGTTGTTCAGGCTGGTCTTAAACCCATTTTGTAACCCAGGATGGCCTTGAACTCGCAGTGATCCTCCTGCCTCAGCCTCCTGAGAGTAGGGTTACAGGCTTCACCACTACATCTGGCCAGGAACTTTTCATTTTTAACTACTTGAAAGTTTAGCCTCATTAACCACAATGTTTACAAATAAGTGGTGCCATAAAAACATTAGCTTCTGGGCCTTAGCCAGATCAGCTTTCGGCAAACATCCAGTGATGAATTCTATAATCAAATAGCCAAGAGTCCCCATCTAACCTTACATCTTAAATAAAAACAGTACACATGGAGCAATCAGGTCATTTCAGAAACATGGGTGTTATGAAGCTATCACAGAAACCAGGATTTGTGGGAAACATGAGACATCTTATTGAAGTCTTTGCTCTAATTGCAATACCAACTGAAAGCATATGTGTTAATCTTAAATGCAATCAGTTCTATTGTTTGAATAAGTTGTTAATTGAATTCCAGAGGAGGTCTATAGAATGCAACTGTCTTTGAGAAGTAGTAACTACGGGCTGATCTTTAGGTGAATCTGTAGTCAATTTTCAAATATTCCGGTCAACTCATAAAAACATAAATCCTAAATTCAAAGTAAGTTCTTGGAGATGGCTAGTATATCCAGGGATGGGGGAAAAGCAAATGAAAAACCTCTACTACAGGGACAAACCCTCAAAATATAAGCACCACCTAAAAATAAAAAAGAAAAATACTGGAACAAATAAAGGACAATAAATGAGAACTTGAAAAAAAAAAGAAAAAATATCAGACAGTAGAAATAGACTATAAATTCATTAAATCAATATATATGTATGTATTTTTGTACACACACTCATATTGCTAAAATAAGTAAATATGCTTAATAGACTCAAAGAAGGAAAACAGGTTGAACCTCTCTTCAGGGAGATAGAATTTAAAAACGGAAGTCAAGTAGTTTTTTTTTTTTTTCTTTCCATATAAAGAGCTGACAGGAACTAAAATTATGAACATTGAGGTTGGAAATTTTCTGAATAGCTATAACATCAGATTAAACAGAACGGAAAGAAAAATGAATAAATAAGAAGAATGTACACAGAGGACGGCACACACAGGAAAACTTCTGTTTTCTTTTGTCTTTTTGAGACAGAGCATGCTGGGCAGGTCAGGCTGGCCTTGAGCTCACTTTGCAGCCCAGGTTGGTCTCAAACTTGCAACAATCTTCCTATCTCAGCCTCCCAAGTGCTGGGATTACAGGTGTGCACCACCACGTCCTGCTGAATACATTGATATATTATTAAAAGGAGGTTAAGAAATGATAAAAATCAGGAAGTCTAATGTAGTTATTAGTGACTAGATAGAATGAGAGTGAACTGGTAAAGAGAATAGCTGAAAAAATTCCAAAACTAATGAAAGATGTCAAATCTAAGATTCAAGTGCAATACATCACTTGTACAATAAATCTAAAGAAATCTAATATAAAAGCATCTTAATGGAACTGCAGAATATCAAATAAAAAGATAAAATACTAAAATGAAAAGAAGAAAAGACAGACTATTTTCAAAGTCCTGAAAGGTGTAAAGCTAACATTTTGGAAATAAAAATGGAAACTAATATCTAAAATTAAATATATCAAATCTTTCAGAAAAGAGGAAATCCTTCAAACTAGTTCTACCACATTTAGAGATATATGATATAAAACAAAAAAGGAAAATACACATAAGGAGCATTTAGAATCCATTTCACTCGTGACTAAAGATGCAATATACGAAGGAAAATACAAGCAAATTAAATTCAAATATAGTTTTCAAGTGATAGATCTTGACCAAAGTGATGTCCCAGTTAGGTGAGAGTAGCTCAAGTTTTCAAATCCATGCACTTAAACACATTAAACTGATTTAAAAGAAAAACATGCCATCTAACTTGTTGCAATGTTGAATAAACTCTAACAACCTTTAATGATAAGCATTAGCAGTAAATAAGGAATGGGGCATACCATTTTCAGCTTTCTAAAGAAAATGTACTTGGGGTACATATCATCTTGAACTTTAGGGTAAATAACATCTTAAAAGGGTAAAGATTAGAAGACTTCTCTTCATAATTAAGACTTATACAAACACAATGATAGTAGTTGTTTTAGAGATTGTTCTAGAATTGTTCCAAAAATGTTCTAGAGATATTAGCAAGCATAACAAGACAAAAATTAGATATATAAAGGTGTAAAGTAGGCATGATGTAATATTCTCATAGGTAAAGAGAGTCTGTAAATTAGTATTAACAATTTTATGAATTGTCCCTATATGAAATTAATATTCTATTAAATAGTAATACAGTTTGTCAGTTGCACTTTGATTACCAATAACAAGAGACCTAGAAATACAATTACAAAGATATTATAATGTACAATATTGTCACAGAATACAAAGTATCTTTAAAACTATTTAAGACTACTGAAGAAAATTTTTTAAAGCTTTAGTATGTTAAATAATATCTAAGTACATGGAATGATGTCCTATGTTCATGACTATAAAAGCTTAATGTGAGAAAATAGTGTTTTTCTAATAATGATCATATCTAGTATAAAGTACAATTTCAATATACAATAAGGTTATCAATAATTCATAAAATGATTTAAAATTTAATATAGAAAATAAAAATGATACCCAGAAAGAAAAGGAGTTTCTCATCTATCTACAGAGAATTATTATAAAGCTGATATGTCAAGCGAGTTTGTCGAGACAGTCACTCGCAGGAAAACTGAAAAGGCAGGAACGAATAAAGCTTTATTAAGTGAGCTGACTGACAGTCTCTAATCAGGAGCCAGAGAAGATGTCTAAGCCAATCCGGGCCTCAGCTCCAGTTTTAGTATATTTTAGGTTTCCATAGTAACCATTACCTCATTTTTGGGACTCTTACAAGAATGCACAATGTTTCTCACAGAGTTTACTTTTCCAGCAGGTCAGATAGTTGAATTCCAAATGACCACTGCAGTTTTATGTTTAGCCCAATTCCCAATCTGTCCTGTTTGTTCTGTTCCCACTTTATGACTGCTCTAAGTGAGTTGATAACTAAGCAAGAGGACTGGGGTGGAAAGTGGGGGCAACTATAGCTTAAGTGAACTTTAAGTGACTTCTTTTAATATAGAGTTGAAAACAGAAAATGGAGTCTCTCTTGCCCTATCAAAGAAAAATAAATAAGACAGGATAGAATTATTATGAATAACAGTGCAGGGATAAGCCAAGTGCTGCCTAAAGTGGAGGGAAAACTCAAACGCATATTCACACATGTTGGTGTATGACAGAAGTGACTTTTCACTTCAGTAGGGAAAGCCAAGATTACTTATGGAAAAAATGGCTTCCCCCATGGAAGATAAAACTGATACGAACTCATACTGGTACATACAAGCAAACTGCAGAGAGTTTAAAGACAAATGCCAAAAATAAAATGTGTTAGAGCCTGGGTAAAAAGCTTATTTGATGAGAAATAACAAAAGTGTAATAGGGAACTTAATACCCCACATTCACAAATAAATCAATCAGAAAAAAATTAGCAAAGGAATATCAGAGCTGAACCAAACCAGTGAATAAACGGATTTAGTAGATGCTTACCGAGTGTTCTAATCAACTACTTCACAATATACAGCCTCCTTGGCTGCACACAGGATGTTCGCTAAAGTAGAGCATATACTAATCCATAGGATGTGCTTAAGTAAATGCAAAGTACCATTAGCATACCTCAGAGAACTAGAGAAAACATTCCTAAAATTCATCTGGAAACAGAAGAGACCTAGAATAACAAAGGCAATCGTAGGCAACAAAGGTAAGACAGAAGCCATCACAATTCCTGACTCGAAATTATACTGCAGAGCTACTGTGATAAAATCAGAATGGCACTGGCAAAAAAAAAAAAAAAACCAGACCTGAGGATCAGTGGAACAGATTAGAAGATGTAGACACAACTACAAACACACTCAGCCACCTTATCTTTCACAAAGGGGTCAAACACTTTCACTAGAAAAGAGATAGTCTCTTTAATAAAAGGTGCTGAAAAAAGTGGATTTCTACATGCCGACTAAAACTAAACCCATGTTTATCACCTTGCACTAAAGTCAAAGTGGATAAAATATCTAAATATTAAAACAGAAACACTAAGTCTACTGGAAAAGAAATTTGGTAGAAATCTTGAAGACATGGGTGTAGCAAGAGAGTTCATAAACAAAAACCAGACTGCACAGAAAATACTTCAATGAATCAACAACTAGGACCTTATCTTATTAAAAAGTTTTTGTACCTCAAAATAAATCACCAACAACGTGAAAAGATAATGCACAGAGTTGGAAAAACTTTAGCCAATTGTCCCTCAGACAAAAGACTTCTGTCTAGAAAATACAAAGAATTTTTAAAAATTAAACCCATCCAAGTCAAAGATGCAATCCAAAAATGGGTCTCTGAGATGAAAACATACTTCTCAGATGAAGAAATACAAATAGCAAATAAATATATCAAAAAATGTTCAACATGATTGGTCATTCAAGAAATGCAAAATAAAAAATCATGGGGATTCCACAAAAAAAGGTGTCATCAAGAAATCAACGAAGAAATCAAGCCAAGGGGCTGGGGATTTAGCTCAGCAGCACAGCACCTGCCTGGCAAGCGCAATGTCATGAGTTCGATTCCTGGTACTGGGAAAAAAAAAAAAAAAGAAGAAGAAGAAGAAATCAACCTATAACAAATGCTAGGAGGACTGTGGGGAAAAGGAAACCTTCTCCATTATTGATAGGATAGCAGACTGGTGCAACTACTGTGGAAATCAGTGTGGAAATTCCTCAAAAAACTAGAAGTAGAGATCTTATTTGATTGAGCTATTCCCCTTCTTGGCATCGTCCCAGAAGAATTAAAAACATCATACCACAGTGATATATGTGCACCCATGTTCATAGCAGCACACTTTGTATTAGCTAAATCTTGGAAACAACCCAAATGCCCATCAACCAGGGAATAGATAAATAAAATGTGCTTTTTTTATTCAATGGAATATTACTCAGCTGTATAGGAGGATAAATGGGAGACTTTCATAAGTAAATGGATGCAACTTGAGACCATACTCATAAGTGAAGTAAGTCAGACTCATATGTATAAACACCATATGTGTCCCTGGCATAAGAAATTTAAAGAGTAAATAAGGTCTAAAATGTAGATATTGTAAAATAAGAATAAATTGTTCAAAAGGAAAAACTAACTAGGAAAAGACAGAAGGGGAAAAGGAAAAAATGCAAGTTAGTTATACCAGTAGCGTCTCTTAGTTCATTCAAAAGGGAGGTTTCTGCTAGTATCAATTAGAGAAATTTTAATGCCCATATCTTGTACTCTGAATAACTGCTTTGAAGATATTAATATGCAATGTATAAACTATTGTTATTCTCCTATTGTTACAAAATTTTGTTTTACTTGTTTCCCATTTTAAAAACTTTATTTCAAAAGTTTTTAAATATAGGCATATGGAAAAGTTCCTTGAAACACATTTTTAAAAAGTTGATCCTAAGTAAGACATATAAATTTGACTATATCAAAATTGAGAGATGTTGCCAATCAAAAATATGTTACACTAGGAGAAAAATGTTATAAAATTGGAGAAAAGTACTTGTGATACACACAACAAATAAAATACTGAGATTTTTTAAAGTTCTTCCATAAAGCAAGCGAAACATCTTAACCGATTAAATGCACCAACCTGCACATACAAACATGATCAAAAGGTATAAAGAGAATTTTCGTGGAAGAGAAAATGTAAGTGCAGTCAAAATATCAGTTGCAGTCCTGGAAACATAAGGGTCATGTCACCTTCCATGCTATCAACATAAAAAAGAAACATTCTGAGAAGAGGAGATAGACAAAATCTAAGTTTTATAAGAGACCAAAATGTTACTTAATTTTGAGTCCTACCCTCCACCTCACAGTGGTGGGGAATAGAGCCCAGGGCCATTATTTGGGGTTTTTTTCTCAAACAAAAATAAATAAAAACAATCAATATAAATTAATTGCAAAATATTTATTTAGAATGAGGAAAGAAATTACAACAAATTACAAATTTTTAAAAACTGACAATACCACAATTGCACTAAGCCAAAAAATGGAAAATAATTTAAAATTTTAATTTTGAACAGAGCCCTAAATTACTATTTGTTCCAATAATTTGGCTGCATACCTTTTTATTATTTTTCACATAACAACAATTTTGGAAATTTTTTTGGCAAATAGAATAGAAAGATAATTCCATTATTTTTCAGCTTGATTGAAACTTATCTTCAGTATTGGTAGTACAGCTCTGCAGTTTATTATTAGTAACATCATGGGGCTTTTTAACAGATATTTATCAAAGTTTGTAAACTCTTTAAAATTCATTTCATGTGAAAACCATGAAAATTGGGGATACTTAAAGTTTTCTTATTCAAGGAAAAATATTAAAGGATGATGAACTAATTTCCTGGATTATTGTCCCTCACTATGTCATGTATTTTATATTTACCAATGTTAGTATTTGAGGTCACATCAACAGGAAATATATGTGCACAGCTATATGTATCTTGTACGGACAGGAACTTATTGGACATGATGTATCAGATATACTAAGTTCTACAGCCCTATGTTAAGATGCATAAAACATGAGACTCAAAAGCACTAATGTACTTATTTGTAGAATATCCACAGATTTGCCCTACAACAAACAGGTATTCTGGTACTTTAAAAACTGTGTGTTTATAATTTTATGTGTGAATCACTGAGTATATACCTGACAAGAGAGAACTTCTGCTTACAATTTTAAGCTTCATTAGTTGGAAGAAGTTTTAACAGACACATTTCTGCATTCATACAGGACAAGTTCACATGCAGTTCAGTCTCAGGTCCACAAGCTCCGTGCCGTGTTGTGCAGGTGGATCCACCGGGTGGGCAGCAGCAGGAGTCCTGGATGGCATTCCTGCACAAACATGAGTGGCTCGTTATACACAGCAGTTACAAGATAAAGGAAGTTTTTCTGACACATATGACAATTTAGATCCTGAAAATACAGAGTACAGTCATAAGTTAGAAACAGAAAGTAAACCTCAAATACAAATGTTGCTAGGATTACCTAAGATTAAGTATAACTAGATATCCACATGATCATGCTCAATTTAACAATTAAAAAAGTCCACAAATTATAAATAACACGAGAAAACATACATGACCCACTAAAATTTCTGGGATAAGAATAAGAAAATCCCAGTGTTGGTGAGAAAATGGAGCTACAGAAATCTGTTTGCTTAGGTACATTTGCTTTTGAAAAATAGCTTAGAATTGTCTAGTAAAATTAAAATTAACTTGGAATTATCTATTTTACTAAATGAAGAATACCTACATACTTTTACAAACATTTATAGAAAAACATATATTGGAAAGTGCAGAACAACTTGATGTCACAGCTTCAAACTAGAAATGATCCAAAGATCCACCAGGGGTAAATAGAATAAATACATTATAGCACATTGACCAAAAGAATGCTCTATAACAGCAAAAAATTATATTTATATAATATATATACTGCAATATATAATATATTATACTATAATATATTATATGTAATATAATATATAGTTAATATATTGTATATTATTTATCTATGCAAAGGGGATGGGTTTGACAAACAAAATTTAGCAAACAATGAAAGTCACAAAAGGATTCAACATGATTCCAAATTAGACAAAACAACACTGTAGTTTTAAGGGATGTACAAATGTGATAAAGTTGCAAAGAAAAGATTAGAGTTGGAAGGAAGGGATAAAAGCAAAGAGAAGCATTCGATAGCCATATGAGGTGCTGCCAGTTTGAATTCTTAACCTGGGTGTTATTTAACCATGTGCTCATTTCATTATTATTTCAAGACTATAAGTTTTAGGGATTCCTGTGCAAGTGTGATATATTTTATGACTTTAAAAAGTGTAAAAATAATATGCAGGAGAGTATTAGTTATAAAATGTTTGTGAATAAGAAGGCGTATGCAATCACCAGTTGAATGAGGACAGGAATAGTAATGATACAACCCTAAACTGAAAAGAGGACCTGAATGGAATGATCACACAGAGAGATACAGTACAGAAAATGCTTGATGAGGTCCATGAAGAGACTACCAGGCAGAGAAGCCTGACTGTTCAGTAATTTCTGATAATGTGCTTTAAAATCTTAATCTTATTGCTCATTAGTTTGTTCAACAACATTATACAAGGGGAAAAAAGAGACAGCGAGATGCACAAGAAGCATTCAATTCGGCTTCTCATCCAAACAATTATAAAATAATCAACAGTTGAAAATATGACCAGAAATTTGAGGAATTTAAAAGAATTATTCTAATTTCAAATTTTTAATATGTGTAGAAGTGGTATCACAGTTAATTTTAAATTAAAATTACTGTTATCTCTTTAAAAGACATATTGAAGTATGGGGGTAAAATAATATTCTTTAAAAGCAAAGCATAAAAGCATAAAAGCAAAGCTATACAAAAGAGATAGCATTCAAAATAAAGTGAAAATGGAAAATGTGTTTAGGAACACAGATAAAATAGCCCTTACATTTTTTGATAAATGCAATGCTAAGTATACATGGATTTTATACTATTATATTTGACCATGTTTGAAAATTCTCCATAAGAAGCTGGAAATATACACATCCTTAATAGTAATTTTACCTGTTGAAATTTAACCATAAAAACACTGACATAATTGTAAAAGATATGCATATATATATATACATATATATGGCATGTATAGACATATATGTGTGTATATGCCAAGAAGTTTGGAACTAATGTAAAATGGTAGAACATAGTTGAAGACATTCAATTGCTATAAACAACAGAAATATGCATCTATATATTAACATAGTAATTTTCTGTGACTACTTAAAATGTTAAAAAAAAGGGTTACCAAAATTATTTCTCTTCATTCATGTATTACACTTGTATAGAGATATTTAGATCAGTGAAAACCGTGTCATTATATGATGAATGTGAGTGTATATATGTAAACACATGTTCATATATGCACCCACACAACAGACACCCATACATGACTGCATGTCCTTAGGGAGTTTTTGGAATAGAATGCATCCAACTGATATCAGTGGCAAGTGTTATAAGATGCCTTGTTTTTGTTTTCTTGGCTTTTATTATTTTTGTCCATTCACTCAGTCATTCATTTGACACCTAATTAGTGTCCCTGTAAAATGGTAGATGTGCCGCTCGCTATTCTAGCTACTGAGACTACATTGTTTAACCTTACCGTATATCACTGCCTTTGTGGAAATATAATCTTGAGAAACACACAATGTGCCAGATAAGTGAGAACTACAGTATGTCAGGAGGAAAAACAATAAAGAGCAGGAGGAGCGACGGCTGCACATTTCAGTGGGATGGCCAGGAAGAGCTGCACTGAGACCGGGATTCGCAGTCCAGACTTGAAGGAAGTGTGAGAAGTCAGAGCGCGGGTCTCCCAGGAAGGAGCGCGGAAGCAACACCTGCAAGGTCCTTTGCCGGAGCGAACTTCTACATCTGAGGAACAGCTTGCAAGTGGGCATGGTGGAGAGAGAGGAGAACGAGAAGAGCCATGGGGGGCGATTTCTGGGGTGGAACTGGGCCTCGCCCAAGTGGGGCCTTGCAGGACTCCGGAGATTAGCCCTCGTCCAGTGGCAGAAGACCGCTGGATATTTCTTACTGCTTTTGCAATACTGGCCATAGACATTTTTCTTTTGTAGCTGCTTCATTGTGGTTTATAAGAAATTTGTATTATTTTTACACAAAAACACTTATAAAAACATATACAGTTAACTTTATGTAATGAGGAAGTTTTATCTTCTCCATAAAGGAAAGAATTAGTTACTTATCATCTCCTTTTGTGCCTGTGCACCGGATTGTTCTCATCTGATGTGGTCCTCGAAATTCCAGGTAACAGATATCTGTCACTGAACAAATGATGAAAATACAGGCATATCCTGAAATACTCATCTAAGCAGCA
The DNA here is from genome assembly GCF_000276665.1 of Chinchilla lanigera. Classification (NCBI taxonomy): domain Eukaryota; kingdom Metazoa; phylum Chordata; class Mammalia; order Rodentia; family Chinchillidae; genus Chinchilla; species Chinchilla lanigera. The sequence goes on from NW_004955447.1 coordinate 9,916,606, forward strand.
TTTTACAAGTGATTTTACCAACCAATTACTTGTAATCTGTAAATGATTGCATTATGCTAGTCATATATATTGTGCCTTAGCCGAACAGAGATTTACATTTTTACTGAAGTTTTTCAGTAACATGGCATGATCTCAACAAAGGAAGCATTACGTAACATGTTGGACAATATACCCAATGAGATGTCACAGCATTTGTTAAATAGCCACCTCATGGTATATGTGCCATTGTGACCCTTGCTGAGCCTTATCTAAGGCTGCTTTCCCCCTCCCTCCTACCTTCTTTCTTTCCTTCCTTCCTTCCTCCCTCCCTCCCTTCCTTCCTTCTCTCCTCCCTTCCTTCCTCCCTCGCTCTCTCCCTCCTTCCTCTTTCCTTTTTTTGTAGTTCCTCCATTCTCTCCTTTCTTTTCTCTTCCTTCTTCCTTCATGTGAATCATTCCTATTCTGATTTCTTTCTAGTTTAATTTTTTTATTGGAAAATAATTGTAATAGTAGTGATTTCTAACTTTAAAGTACTGGTATAGACAGCTTTTTTCCAAGAGTCAAGGGAGGAAAAAGGTCTGTGATTTTATCAGGTTTTAATTGAAGCATACTTTGCCATCATTTGAGTAAGTACTTCGGCGTCATTTTCATAATGATCACAACTTTGAGGGGAAACTTCTAATAACCACAGGCTGGTAATGAGAAATCATGCTGGGCTGGAGCTAAAGGATAGCTGAGATTTCCTCCACAGTGAAATACAGTCCATGAAGACAGTGGAATTAAATAGATCATCCTGTTTTAAACAGATTAAAGGAGCCGTTGATGTGAACCTGCAGTATAATGTTGAAGTTTAAAGCCCTGTTACTCTTTTATATTTCAAGAAATAGCACTATTATTAATTCTCATTAAATATGACAAAAGAAGAAATAATCTTAACTGATTTGCCTGTGTACCCTTGAACAATTATGTTTCACTGTATATACCAGAAATACTAAATAATAATGACTAAAACAAAGCTGAGATTCATTCCCTCCCAGATGAAAGAGGTTGGAGGTGGATGGCTGAGGGGTGAACAGATGCTATGCAGTCAGCAGGGGCCTCTGCTTCTCCACTCTCTGTTTCATGTTTTCAACATCTCACTTTCTTCATCAAAGTTGCCCGGTACTCCATGATGGCTGCTGCAGCTCTGAGCACCATAGCCATAGCCCATGGAAAATAAGCAGGAAAGGGAAGGAGGGCAAATGACTTCTCTTTTAAAAACATATTCACTCATTTAATCAGAGTAGTCTTCATGAAAGTTATATAGAACCCTCCCTGTGCTGCTGTTTTACTTCTGCAACTTTCATTCTATGCAGTCAATTGAAAATAAAGATTATTAAATGGAAAAAGTCTAGAGGTAAATAACTCATAAGTTTTACATGGTACATGACTCTCAGATATGTGATGAAATCTCTCACCACCCCGCTTCACAGTCTGGACAAGAGTCATCCCTTTGTCTAGCATATCTGTGCTGTATATGTTACCTGCCGCTAGTCCCTTACTGGTCATCTGGGTGATCACCTTGGCTGTCATAATATTGCAGGGCTTGTGCTAAGTGACTCTTACTTTACTTAATAACAGCACTCACAGCCTAAGAATAATAATGCTGGTAGTTCGGGGATGCTGAAAAGAAGCCTTTTGGTGAACATGTGAAACTTTGATTTAAAAAAAGGAAAATATCATACACTATGGTAAGATCTACATGACAGCAAAACTTCTATCAATGAAGTTATGAAGAAGGAAAAAGAAATTCATGCTCCTTTTGTAGTATTAACTCAAAAATTAGGATCACAACGCATAAGTTCTCAAATAAAATAGAAAAGACACTAACTTTGTCAGTAGAAGACAGGAACAGGAAGTGTGTGTTCTGACTGATGGAAGACAGGAACAGGAAGTGTGTGTACTGACTAATGGTAGAGAGGAACAGGAAGTGTGTTCTGATTGATGGAAGACAGGAACAGGAAGTGTGTTCTGACTGATGGTAGAGAGGAACAGGAAGTGTGTTCTGATTGATGGAAGGCAGGAACAGGAAGTGTGTTTTGACTGATGAAAGACAGGAACAGGAAGTGTGTTCTGACTGATGGTAGACAGGAATAGGAAGTGTGTTCTGATTGATGGTAGAGAGGAACAGGAAGTGTGTTCTGATTGATGGAAGACACGAACAAGATATGTGTTCTGATTAATTGTAGAGAGGAACAGGAAGTGAGCTCTGATTGACAGTAACTTGTACTAGAAAGTATTTATCTCATGTGCAAATTTCAGTGAAGGATCCTTAGGAACAAGTGACACCAAGCCATGTACTGCAGGTAACGGATGGTTACACATGCAGGAATAGGTTTGGGCTGAGAAACACAAATATTATAGAATTGCTGCAGGTACTGGTGAAGAAGTTTCTGCTAATTTTCTGGCAGAGTTGAAGAAGTTAATTAAAGAGAAAGAACACTGTTCAAGGCAATGATAAAACTGTGCTCTTCTGGAAGAATATGGCTGATACATTGTACAGGCATAAAAGTGTACAGGTGGCACCCAGGCATAGAGCATGGAGACAGTATTTTCCCAAATGCCTTCAATTTAAAAAGAATAACAATGAAACTCTCATCTGCTGCCAATTTCCAAATATCGGCACTTGTTACTTCTAATATCCAACCATTGGCATCATCGTGGCTCAGTGACCCCAGGTCAGCCACATCCGATAGACTCTGAGGTTTTGTCAGAAGTCAGGAGTCAGGGGTAGTCTGAGGCTACATGTCGATGCTACCTTGTCCACTGCACTTCATGTCATCAGAGAAGTGTTACATCATCCACACTGTCGTGCGAAAAGTGGAAACTATACAATAATACACTTGGAGAGAGACCATATTCACACAATATTTATTACAATATATTGTTATAGTTTTTCTATTTTATTGTTATTGTTGTTTATCTACCATTGTGTATAATTTATCAAAGAAAGTTGCTTCTTTAGAAACTTCTTTAGAGGGATATATTATATCACATATACATAAATATATATATATATATATAGGTATATACATACATATGTATAGAGATTAATGTTTTCCATGGTCTCAGGCTTCCTGTGGTCTTTGAATTTATACCCACAGAAGGAGGGGGACCATACTAGCAATAATTTCCACCTGCATCTCATTTACTATGTCTAACTACAAGAAAAAGTAGATAATACAGGCCTTACCTGGAGAAATTGCAACTTTCACAAAATATCAGACTGCTATTCATGATATTAATCATAGTTCACCCATATGTATTTTATGAGTATAGGGCATATATGTGCATCATAAATTATAAGTGCTTTTTATGGAATAATTAGTTCTCTCTTTTTTTTTTTTTTTGAGACAGGGTCTCTTTATGCAGTTCAAACTGGTCTCGTGCTTGCTTTGTAGCCCAGGCTGGTCTCAAACTCAGTTCTCAGCCTCCCGAGTGCTGGGATTACAGGTGTGTAGCACCACACCTGGCTGGAATAATTAGTTCTCATAACAACCTTCCAAGGCCAGCATGATTATTCTTGCTTCACAGAAGAAATTTCTGAGGCATTTGTACGTCAAATAACTACGTAAGTAAAACAGTAAGCCGAGGTTGTAAACTTGTTTTTCTGGTTTCAAAGTATTCACCCGTGATCATTAACACAGAGCTTGTCAAACATTTTTTGTAAAGTGTCAGATAAATTTTTTGTGTTTGTATCATAATGTCTCTATCACTGTACCAAAAATCAGCCTCAATGGCACTAAATGAATAGGCATACCTATGTTCCAGTAACAAACTGCAGACATTACTGACCCCCTCAAATGCCATTCTCCTCTCCAAGAGGGAAAACAGTCTGGATAGGCACCACACTGTTGCTTATTCTCTAAAGCATGAGTCCACATCCCAACCTCATGTTTATGAAAGAGAACCTGACTGACAGCATGCTGACAGAGGACTATGTTTAGAGACAAGGAGTTATAGTCTTAGCAACTTACCTCTAATGATATTTTTAATTTTATTCCTTTCTTTATGCCATTTTTTATCTTCCTAATAGACATTTGCTTTTTGTTTTCTTGAGAAGACTCATAATAAGATTAGTATATTAAAACCTTTGCTAATCTTGCCATTAAAAATATGTTTATTTAATGTAGTTTTCCAAATTGTTTTGACCCACAGAATTCCCCCTCAACCACCACCACAGATACATGAGTAATATTTTCGAGAACAAAAGTTTATCAGAAAAGTACAGCCAAAATTGAATTCCATCTCAATATATCTTCTCCATACTATATTGCTGCAGATATCATGATAGAGATTATTTTGTAGGCATAATAACATTTTCTAAATTCTTTAAGAGGTACAATACAAATAAAAATAAGCACCAATTTAGTGGGGAACCATTGATCTTACTTTAAAATCAGTGGATTGTCTTGGGTTCCTTTCTTTTTCTTTCCTTTATTTTTGCACCTGTGGAACTCCAGATTGAAACTATTATCCAAAAGCTTTGTCTTCTTGTATATCTTGACATAGTCAGCTTCTTGCTAGGCTATGGTAGCTTTTGACAGAGACAGTTCATCCAAGCAGGATGGATAAAAAAGTCCTTGATGCTTTAAGTGGCCTTTTGCATTCTTCCATTTCTTCATATTACTTTCCTTTCCCAAATTCACTTAGTGTAGCTCGAGGGATCAAGTTAAAATTCTAACTGTATCCTTACAGGGTTTATTACAAAAGAGATTAGACAATAGCAGCCAAATAAAATACAGGTAAGTGATTCTTCTCATTTCAAAAAAAAAAAAAAAAAAAAGCTGGACTCCTACAATGCATTGTTCTGGGCATAGTACTAAACTGTTTTAAAGCAATTGTAAATAATTATTTTGTTAAGCCATTTCTACCTAGCATTAACTATTTGGACATCCATTCTAATGGAGTATTATAACTTAATAAGTAGTATAGTAGTAAACAAATATTTAATGAGATAATTAAACTACAGAGACATAACTATTGAATATCTTTCTAAAACTCTGGAGATATCAAAGCTGCAGCCCAATTCTCAAAATAGTTTTACTCTATGCATTGAGGGGTTATATTTTCCCTCTGCTAATGGTTAGTCTTTACAGTAACTGCTTCTTATAGCAGCTGTATCAAGATTTATGTATACACAGGATGATTTGCTGTAATAGTCTTTAGAGTTGTAATCCCTTTAAGCACTCCCTTCTCTTGCAAGCATTTTCAAACATCTTGAACATGTGACCCATAAGCTTCAAGTGTAATTTAATCCTCAGTATGATAGGTTGTTCTGTCTGAGACAAGTTAAAGTATATATTGACTTTATGAGTTATTAGTACTTATTTCAATTAAAATGGTTGATCATTCTATCACCTTCAAAATTTTACTGTACCAAAACTGTGCAATTGCTTTGTAATCACAATATGCACAGGTATAGTTCTTTTTTATTATTATGTTCTACAGTTAGACTTTTTATTCTAACAAAACTTCAATCAAGCACTACCATTCAATTGAATGTTTAACTTGGCAAAATTTAATCTTATCTGTAATTAAATCACAATTAGCCTTTAACTATTTTAATTAAACATTGGTATCCTTTCCTATGATGATCTCCCCTGCAGCTTGCTTTAAATTAAATCTATTGGAAATAATAAGCAATTTATTCTGATGTAAGTCCAAGTCTCCGAGTCTCAAATTGGGACACATCAAATATTTTTTTAAACTAAGACAATTCAATTAGTTTTTATTTTTTGTCTAGCTTTTAGTACTTCTGGAAATGTTTCAAAAGAAAAAAAATCAAAATTTAATATCACTTTCTCTAATGTATCTATTCATAAAATCTCAGTAATCACTTTTTCTTAGAATAAAAGTCAATATTCTAATAAATAAAACAACACAAAATACACATGGATCTTCGTTAAGGAGAGATGAAGCTTGAATTACTCTCTACTTCTGACATTCTTTTTTGTTGGAAATCTTGTGCCATTACAGAAATAATTGGATTTATTTTACTCAAAAATAATGGAGGACTCTGATGTATATTATATATATATTCCTCCTAGAGTTTTCATGATGTTGGAAAAATGTTAAAATTTGCTTTGCTTGCAAGAAGTTTTATTTTTTTCACTTCTTTTACAACTGCTGTAGTAGCTGTACATAGTGGTATTGTAGATAGTGGTGGTAGTGGAAGATAGTGCATGTGCATATGTGCATGTTTGTGTGTTTGTGTGTGTACTGAAAACCAGATTAGTAATCCATATTCAAATAAAATGCTTGGATGAAATGTTGAATATATGTTGAGGAATGACGCCTAGGTTGTACCTGAAAGATTGCTTCTAACTGAAGTTACTATGCTTTAAATGTCACTGTTCTCTTAGGTGTACATATTGTGGCAGTATACATCCTTCTGCATTAAGACTTCAGGCTTGCTGAGAATAAGAGGTTTTCTGGATATCTCTTGCTAATCCTGGATTAAACCTAATAGCATTTTCATTACTACCCTTTTTTGAAAAAAAAAAAAAAAACTTTCATCAAAACCAATTTAATTATCTTTTCAAGGACATACAAGTGTAGCATTTCTGCATTAGAAAAGTTCACTGTTAAAAAGTAAAATTCAGCATTTTGGAATGAAAGAAGAATGAGTAAGAGAAATTGCATTCAGTTCTGATTACCTACTGTTTACAATTAAAACTTATTAAGAAGAAATACCAATTCATTATAACCAATGAATGTAGAGGGAAATATGAGCTTAACTTTATTTTATGAACATGCTGGTGATACAGAAATGAAACTGAAGAAAGTGAACAAAAAGTTAAACTGAGTCAAATGTGAAACATGAGAAGAAAGTTTTACAAAGTTCATGTTGTAATAGCACATGCTCCTGCCACCCAGTATACTTCAGTTTGTTTGTTGCCCAAGTAATATTCCAGTTACAGTTCCTGCTAGTTTTGCTTCTTAGAAATGGCTGGTCACTGTGCTGCATAGCTGGTCACTATGATGCATGTTAAAAACCAATCCCCAAGCAATAGGCTTGCTTATTGTACTTCCAGCTTGCTTATCCCGTATAAACCCTAGACCACCAGAGATCAGGGCCTGATATTCTGGGAGTGGTCCCAATCAGTGCCTTTTGGCATAAAGTAAATCTGCCTCCAAATCCTGGATGTCATTTTCGTGCTTCTGCTTGCCACCCGCATCTGGCGCGTCAGTCAAGGAGACTGATTGTGGTGACCTCTTTGGTCACTGGTTGTGGTCCTTGTGGATGGAGCAAGGACCTGTTCAGGTCCTGATGGGAAGTACACTCTCTAGATTTGAGCCCTTTCCAAGGTTTGGAGGAGTATTCTTAGCTTCCTGCTTGAGAGGCTCACATGAGACCCCCAAAGGGAGGAGGACACAGTCTGTCTGTCTGTCTGCCTACTTGCCAGCCCAATTCTGGCCAGATCCCTGGGGCACCCCGCTTAGTCTGCCAGTCCTGCTCAGATCAAGCGGAAATGGAGTCTGATCAACTCTTGTTGGTCATGACCACCCTCAAGGGAAGGAAATTGAAATGTTTAACCTCTCAATGCCTGCTGAATGAAAGTGTGAGTGGGTAGAATGGATGGCATAAGCAATAGGCTGCTCCATCTGAGCACCACGACTAGGAAGCACTGGTCGAGGTAGCTGATTGGGCCTTCACTTGGGGTTCGGTGGTGATCAACATACGGCATAATGGAGGCCTGGCATCCTCCCTAGCTAAGTTTCACCTAAGTCCCCACAAAGGGCATGGCCAGGTTGGCATCTGAATAGGCTCTCTCTGAGAGGCATCCACCTTTTTTCTGTTGTGCCATCATTTAAGTGTACAAAATACACACCTAGAAAGTCAGAGATGGGAACTAATTAGTCAAACCCACAGTTTCCTGACTGCAGGAAAAAGGGCTTTTCTGAGATTATGGAATTAAAAATGAAACCAAACTCTTCAAAGAAAAACAAAGCAAAAGAGGTCTATTCCTCCTGAGAATTCCACCTTTGCACCCTCATCAGCTACCATAGTTGCTGCCAGCACCTATACCTTCACTCCCTTTTCCTGACTTGTCTACTTCCAGCCAGTTAAACTTGTTCCAGCTAGCCATTGCCTGCATTCAGCCACAGAGGTCCTCCCTCTGAAACCTTCTGCTTCTATCCTGGTCAGAGGGCCTCATCTAACACCCACCGGAGATAACTGTCAGCAAGTCTTTCTGAGTTCCAAATTTTGAAAATTGGACTACCATTTCTGATGAATGAGCTGCCATGGCTTTTCCAAAGGTTGCCTCACCTAGAAATAACCCAGTCAAGAACTTCTCAAAGGCATCAAAAAGGGAGGCAAAAAGAGTATTGTTATGGTTTGTGTCTAGATGTTCCCCCAAAGCCTCATGCAGTCATGGGGGTGGCTAAATCTAGCATTTATGATTGACTCATTGTCTAGTGCTAGGCTTATGGATGTGAGTGTTACACCCACACCAGCGTGAGTAGCCTACATACAATATATGAGACTGTAAGAGTATTTTCTCATACTCTTGCCTTTTGCTGTTGTTGCTTTTGCTGTCTTCTGCCACCATGAACTGCTGCCCCTCTGCCCCCCAACCCCAAATTGGAACCAGCTGATTAAGGACTGAAACCTCCACAACTGTGAGCTAAATAAACTTTAATTTTGGCTGTTGGGTATTTTGTCCCAGCAATGAGAGAAAAGTAACTAAGACACCCATCTACCACTGTTACCTAGAAACCTGATTTTAAAAAGCACCTGATAACCATAAGAAAATCCAGTCTAATAGATGACTATACCTTCTAGCTATGAGTTATAAGGCTATGGAGACAGATAATAAATGCCCCCTACATCTGTGAGACACAAAGAAACCTGACTATCCAGGTCCACCTCCACCTGAACCTTTCCTCACTCTGCCAGGCCTGGATGAGTAAGACAGGTTGAGCTCTATCAAATCAAGCCCCTGAGAGCGTATGGTCATTACAAAAGTCAGGGGCAAACCTGTAACTTTACTCACTGCCTTCAAAAGTTCCATCTGTCAAAAAGTTGCCATCACTGGGTCAACTAGAATTCTTATCTCTTGCCCCTTCTGCCAGGTATAAACTTGCAGCCTGGGAGGACATCCATCAAAAATGAATTTCTTTATAATCAAGTCCCCATACCACTTCTATGAAGAGACCTGCTCTTCAAGTTAGACGTGACCATCTCCTTTGCACCAAGCCAGTCAGCTTCCCTCTTGTTTAATCCTGCCCTTTCAACTTTGACTCTTCCCTGAGAGGAAGAATGATGCCTGCATCAGCTGAAAATTACAATCTCAAAATTCTGGAAACTCTTCTCCCAGAGGTACGAGCCAAAGACTCACCTCTGGGCCTGGCCATCAACCCTGCATCTGCCTGTCCGATGGGAAGCACACAGGCATCCAGCCACACATCAGACATGTCTAGATTTAAAAGATGCCTTCCATTGCTTATGAGTTGCTCCCATAAGCCCCTTCAAGTGGAAAAATCCTGAGACAAGACACATCCCACTTGGACTCAATTGCCACAAAGGATTTTGATCTCTCCCACTATTTTTGAGGATGCTCTGCCACCAGCACCTTTTCTCTAAGACAGCCTGTTTATCTGTCCTTTCCAGCTCTGTCATGGCCCCCTGAGAAAGAAAAAGTAAGACTTCAGAACTGTAAAATGTATATAGACTGTCAAACTGTTAAAATGTACCTCTCCTGCCTGTACAGCCAGTTCAGGATCCCCAAACTGCCAATACCACTGCAACTGCCCTCCATATGCATTACCTAGTCTTCCATCTATAGCCTACTGGTACACTGCCTGGACCTAAAAATGCCTTCTTGTGCCTTTGACTGGCTCCTGTCAGACAACCCCTCTTCACCTTTAAATGGAAAGACCCAAGTTCTGGACTACTCTCTTTGGAAAAGATCACTTTGCTTCTGATTAATGATACTCAAGCTGCCTGCTGGAAAGGCACAAAAGTGCAGCTACATATCTGGCAGATACTGGTTACAAGAAAGGTACTCCACAGATTTCTTGGAGCTTCTGGTTTCTACAAAATCTGGATCCTTGAGTTCACAAAAAGAATACTTACTCAGACTATCACACCCTTGGAGATACAGTGACCTACCTATGTAAATACTTGGATCTGGTTGAAAAGGGCTGCTTCCCCCTACTTTCCTCCATGCTTTAACAGCCACTGTCCTTCTGATCAAGAAAACTGGCAAGCTCACTTTAGGCTGAGACATAACTGTCCAGGTGCCACACGCTATACTGGACCTCCTGAATAACTGTGGAATAAACCCCTGACAGATGCTGAGTATACCCTGCGTACAGATGGAAGGAGCTCTATTAGGAATGGCTGTAAAAGGCTAGAAAGCTGTGATCATCTTGGACAAAGATATTTTGGCCAAAACTCTCCTCCTGCTGCTTCCTGCTGTCATCTCAGGCTTCAGCATTTGTGTCACTGCCCTCCACTCCTTTAGAGATAGACAGACAGACTTAGTGCTCATCAATATCTACTCAGGCTGGCCAGAGGCATTCCTTACCCAAGATGAGAGGGCAACAAAAATTTGTAGAGTTCTGCTATGAAAAAATCATCCTTAGATATGGCTCACCCTTGATCACTGACAGTCACAATGAGCCTGCATTTTTAGCAGAGATAATTAAATAAAAACTACATACAGTATACAGGCCATAAGTTCTAAAATGTTGAAAAAATAAAATATAACCCTACAGAAACATCTTGTAACCAGCTCCACAAAAGTTTAGCTAAAAGATCAGCTATGCCATAGACATTCCTGCACAGGCATATAACCCAGGTGCATATTAACTACCTCTACAAGTTTCAAAAATCTAGCTTTAGATCCACAATTCCAGAGTTCTGGAGAATTTTCCTTGACTAGACAGTTCCTTTGGGACTCACTATGAAGAAATGACACACTCAAATCCCTGCTCTGGTCACTCCAGATGCTTACCAGTCCATGCATGGATGAAGTCTGAGGACACCATTCACAGAAATGCTCCATACTTATTTGCCTTGTGACAACACTAATGTTACTGCTCCTAGTAGGGCCTTGCCTCAGAAGATCACATATGATATGTCTAGCAAAGATTTGCTGCAGAAACTAAAAGAGGGGGTAATGTAGCAAACAATCCCCAGCCCCAGCCAGTATACTTTAGTTTGTTAGTTGCAAACTAACAGGTAATAGTTCTGGTTACAGTCCCTGTTAATTTGTTTCTTAGAAATGGCTGTTCACTATGATGCATACCTGGTCACTATGATGCATATTGTGAGAACCAATCTGCAATTGACAAGCCATTCTGCTGCTGTCATTCCTGCTTGTTTATCCCATAAAAGTCCTACACCTGCAGAGATCAAGGCCTGATATTTTGGGAATAATCCCAATCAGAGCTTGTGGATGTAAAATAAATCTTCCTCGAAATCCTGGTTGTCATTTTGATGTTTCTGTTTGTGGTAACAATGTCTCATATGGACTATGCAAGCTGTACATCATTAGAACCAATACTAACAAGGATGTCTGTCCAGCTTTCTGCCCAAATGCCAGCATCTGAAAGCATTTTGCTTCTGTAGTTGGAGAGATGATCAGTAACCCAAGAATAGCCAATCATGGAACATAACCCTGGGAGCAGAATTGGTCCAAGAAATGGTAAAAGAATCAAGCATAGTAAATCTGCATTTTTCTCTGCAATTTCCCTAACTGAAGGTTATGTCTTTTCATATTTTTAGGGAACTATTTGATCAAGATTCAAAATCTGCTTTTAGGTATGACTGTCTACTGAAAGGATGTCTTATTTCAACAATACAAATGGTGACAATCCTTAAGCATTGCACTGTGTGTCAGTCAGGTTCTAAATACTTTGGTAATTCATGGTTTGTATTTCTATTACCTTGGCATTCTATTGAGTACATTTCATTATCATTCTTATTTTACAAAAGAGGCAGCTGAGATACTGACAGGATTGTGCTTAAAATCACTGGACTGGACAATGAGGGAGACAGATTTTAACTCAAGCAGTCGAATCAAAGTTGTGACAGTCAAGCAGCATAAAATATCATTTTTCAGTAGGAAAGTTAAATGATCACATAGGGTACAACAGAAATAAGATACAGATAAATACCAGTAGAAGAGGATAAACTCTACTACATGTAAGGCAGACTCACTAGAGTTGGAATGCTTAGCCAGGAAATCAAGAAAAATAACATCCTGGAAAGCAAGCAAATCAGGAAATTTTAATCAAGAATTAGTTCCCCAGTGAATGAGGAAGAACACTGAATAATCACATGTCCTCTGGAGTCCTCATCTGCAAAAGGATTGGGCAACCCTCTTGCAAGAGTTATCTCAAGTCTGCTATTCTGTGAATTACACTATGTGTAGAAAAGACAAATAGTTTAGGTGGTGAGTAGAGAAGCCTGGAAAGATGGACGAAGATGACTAGACAAATGAGGTAAGGGCTGAGGGAAAGGTGGACCCAAGAGTATGGACAGAATAAAGAAAGGAAAAGGCTGCCTAGAACAAAGAAACCACAGATAAAATATAAATGACTTTTGTTGAACATTTAAAAGGGAAAGAGGAATAAAGCTAAGATTAAACACAAATTGAAGACAGAGAATGAGACAGGTAGGCTGGAAAAGATTAAAAACAAGGAAAAAGAGATCCTGCATTGTGATGAGATTGGATTTAGACAGCATCCGAAGGAGACTGGTGTGATCAGATGGAGGTGGAAACTGGATACAGCAGACAGCTTACTTAGATACACTTCTAAATTTAACTCAGTCATACAGAGCAATCATGTGGAAGAAGTGGAGTGAATTATACAAAATTTTTGCTCCCATTTAAAAATATTTTCTAAGTAAGTATGGTGGTGCTTGCCTGTAATCCAAGCTATTTTGGCAGCAGAGACAGGAGAATCATAAGTCTGAATCCAGGCTGCGCAATTTAGTAAGACTCTGTGTTGAAATAAAATTTAAACAGTCTTGAGGACATATCTCAGTGGTAGAACACTTGCCTAATGCTGGTGAGGCCCTAGGTTTATTCTTAGTTTTATCTCTCTTTCCCAATAGGTCAGTATCTGCAGGAGAAAAGAAAAGACTCTCTGCACAACTGGTAGATAATTTTAATGATCTTTAAAAGAGGGTTTAAGGCTCTGCTCTTCTAAAACATGGGTGTCAGATATTTGTATTAACAATTTTTACATCCAAAATGCCATATAAATTGCACATGAATTATGTATATTTGCATGAGGCACTTTTCCCTCACTATGAAAGACATAAGTAGCCCACCCAGTCATTCTTTTTCTGACAATCCTAAACAAACACTTCTGAAGTATGAATTTTATACAATGAATGCTCCAAATAGGCATTGCCAGCTGATCTGGAGTTGTCACTGGAGTGCAAGTTACCTTCCACTCAACTACAGTGTCCAGGCAAGTTGTGCGTTAAGTAGCTCCAAAAACTTAGAGGTGTTAATTCTATGTGTTGTTGTTAAAAAATTGAAGGAGGATGATAGGTATGAGACCCAAGCCAAAGTGACTTTTCTACCTAATAATTATTGCTAGTTTTTCTCTTATTTTTTATAGGATCCTCAATTTTTTAAAAAATTAAGCTTACTAAAACTTAAGAATATAAATTAGGTGACCTACAGAAGCTAAATATGAGGCCAAGAGTCATATTAAGGAAATTAGGAATATTATTTATTATGCATTTTGAATGATAAAAGTGAAAATCATTCAATTTATAGCTTCACCTAATAAGCATATTGGTGAACAATTTTTACAGAGTAGATTTATGAGTAGCTGTGACAGTGTGGTATTTTCCAGGGGGAGTTTCAAAATGTTTCTGTTCCATGGAAATAATTCCCCACATCTGCAACTTCTGCCTGATTTAAAATTAATAACAAACCTATTTCTTATGCCATTATATTCATTGACACCTCAAATGATGATAGAAACAGACATTTTGAATTAACATTTTTATTCTGTGAATTAACTTATGAAAGATAACTTAATAAGCTTATTTCTGTTTAAACAATATAATATCCATTTTTATAAACCAGGAAGAAAACCATATTTATGCAGTTAACCACCCTCTTCTGGGGATAAGGAATTTTGTCTATTGATTTTTTTATATATCGTTTATATGGTTTAAATTTTTAAAAAAATTTTAAGCCATTTAAACATAATGGATACAAATAACCAATATTTATTAAGCAGTTAATACTGTGACTCTTAACCAAGCTGCATGTTTAATCATTGGTGGGATTTTTTTTCCTTTCTTTCATATAGGTTTTATTAGCCCTTCTTTTTTACTTAATTAGATTTATTGGAACATTCCAGATAGACATACTGATCACATGCATCACAGGCCATTTGTACCTGTATGTGACATCTCTTGCTCTTTTTCCCATTCCCCTTCCCTCTCTTCAACCCCTCTTTTCCTCCTTATTTACAAATGTTTTGTTTTCATTTTCCCATCTATTCTTTCTTTTCCCTTCCTCCCTTTCCCCCTCTTCTCTCCCTAGTTCCCCTTCCTATTTGAACAATTTTTTCCTATCTCACAGTATCTATTATAGATTTTAGTCCTTATATACAATTTGGTATCTCACACCAGAGAAACAATGCAATATTTACATACGTGTGTTCTATTTACTGTGCTTAACAGTATTGTCTCAAGGTGCCACTATTCAACTAGAAATACCTCAAGTTTATCCTTTAAGACTGAGTAGTACTCCACTGTATAAAAAAATCACACATCGTCTTTGTCCATACATCAATTGATGGTCATTTGGGCTGTTTCCAAGATGTAGGTATTACAAACTGTGGGGTTATAATCACAGGTGTGCGTATATCACTGTGATACGATGTTTTCAATTCTTTGGGGAAGATACCAAGAAGAATAGCTGGATCAAATGGAACCACTAGTTTTGGTTTTTGAGGAATCTCCACATTATTTTCACAGTGGTTGCACCAGTCTACATTCCATTGGTGAGTTTTTAATGGTTGCTTACAGCTGGACTCAGTTGAAGAAATTCTGATTAACTCGGTATGGGTTGAATCCTGTTTTTTATTTTTATTTACTTATTTTTATTGTACTCTGGTTGAGTCTAATGAAGCTAACTTTGGAACACAGAGTTAGTTATTCTATTGACCCTCACAATAACACTTGAAAATTGGGTAATTTTAAACATCCTTTTCTCAGAACAAGTGAATAAAATATAACACTAAATCACTTTGATTTAAAAAGGCCAAGAGTTAGTCTTTACTTCTAATTCTTGAATATTCCAATTTGAATATTAAAAAACAGATTAACATCACTAGTTATCAGGTTTTTCCAGTTAGGTAATTTATGTATACACAGATCACAACTACAAATAGTAATTTAAAAAACTGAGATTATAGTGAAATAGCATAACAAATTATACTTAAAGTTTTAAATAGAAGACTCACGTTAAAAATGAAGTCTGTATTCATTTCATTTCAGTTTGCATTTCTTCTGTTTTTCTACAATAACAGAAACTCGTGGAATTTTTTTTCTTCAGTTAAAACAGATTGGTGGAAATGAACACTATGTAAAGTCTCCCTACTAATGTGCTCAATTATCTGTAAGAAGCACAATGTACATAGTATCAACTGCACATTCTGGTCATTAGTTACACTTTTGGTTTCTCACACCAAATATTAGGAAATAGGAAGAAAATGATGAGTTGAGAAGGGGAATTGAGGAGAGGGGCAATGAAGAAGGGAAAAGAGAGAAAAGAAGGAAAAATGGAAACAAAGCTTTTGTAAATAAGGAGGGGATAAGGGAATGGAGGAAAAGGAATTGAGATAAATCATGTGTGCATACGAAGCTGCTGTGAGGAAAGTGATCATTTGTATATTTACAATATACTGAATATGTCCTTCAACAACAGAAAAGAAGTGCAAAGTACAACCCAAGGGTGTGTATTTTAGTACACGGTATCTTTTCTTCCCAACACTTAAATATAATTGTTAATTTTTGGAATGTAGCCTGTGGTGGTATACAAATATCACACACATATTTTATACACCTTATATAAATAAAGCAAGAATATAAAAATGGAACATGTTAGTAATTTTTTTCCAAATTAGAAATATAATGAAAATTAGTATCTGGAGATTTAGATATGTCTTGCTTTTAGATATTGTGGTTATCTGTAAGATGACGTTCATAGAAAATTTAAATATTTCAATTACTGAAGTATTTTCTTTACTGTGATGTGCTTTTGTTTGATAATGTAACATAGATATCATCAACAATATGGACAGAATATTTTATTTCATTTTTGTATAGAATTTTCAGAACAATTAACATCCTTGAAACTTTTGGATAAAATATTTATATTAACTGCTTTTGTGCCTGAGAGTAAATGCTAGATGAACTCTCTCAGAGACACATTAGAAAACACTTCACTTTTGTCACATTAGCTATATTTTACTCAGAAAGAATTCTGACAAGCATTTTAGAGTAGTAATATTGTAAAGAAACAAGTATTACAGAAATTTTTTAAAAGTACCTATAAAATTCAAAATGATTTTTCTTCTTAGACATTCTTTAATTTTCAAGTTTTTGTCACAGCTACCTAAATGATTTTCCCCCACTTTACATACAACTAAAAGAACAGCAATTACCCTAATTGCAACTGTCAGATTGAGCTTTTACATATTCCAAAACTAGTTTAATTATCTCTAGTAACTATTTTCTAGTGTGTAGTACATAGTGTTTCAGAGCAAAATGCCACAAGCTAAGCCCTTTTTTGATAATAAGCAATTACCTCATGTATGTGCACGTGTTTTGCATATTATGTGATTATTGTACAGTCCTCCCTTGGGGTACATGGGCATTGTTTCCAACACTGCCCTTGGGCACCAAAGTATGGGGGTGCAAATTTTTTATATAAAATGGTGGAGTATTTGGATATAACATAGTCACGTCCTTCAATATTTTTTTTTTTTGTCTTTTGTCTTTTCTTCCGGTACCAGGAATTGAACTCACAACCTCGCGCTTGCCAGGCAGGCACTTTGCCACTGAAATAAACCCCCAGGCCCCCTTCAATATACTTTAAACTTTTAGATTTAATATAATATGTAGTACAAATGTAAATGCCATATAAGTAGCTGCTATACTGTATTACTTAGGGAGTTGTGATAAGGAAAAACTGTTCATATTCTGTACACACATTGTTTTCAAGTATTTACTATCTGCATTGTTGGAAGCAGAAGACAGAAGGACAATCCATAACTTCTGAAAAGTAAGACCTAGCTGGAAAATAATCAGCCTTGAAGATGAATCAAAAGTGCCAGCCCCAGTAGTCCATCCTTGCCCAACCTGCCTTTCAGAGTGGCCCCTGAGCAAGAGAACAGTGGTGGCAAATTTACCTCTGGGCAAAATTCAACAGCATCTAGAAAGTCTGCATCCTCTCTCCTATAACTTAATGGCTAGTAAAAACTATAATTTCTTAGGAGAGTAAAAACCCTGAGAAGAGGCATATGCATGGAAAGCACTAAAAATCTAAGTGCCTTAGTCCTGGCTGGAGCAGCCACATGAGCTTCGCATGACTGTAATGCAGCACCCGAGTCCCATTCCCAGACTAACACATACCAAAGCAGACATTTTGACAAAAGTCCTCTGTGATTGTTACATCTTTTATGAATTAAAACACGTTAGATTCTTTTGGTCAACATTTGCTAGCGCCAGATGGATATTTAATATCAGAAGATAGAATGCCATACCAAAATAAAGAAGTTCTACGGTGAGGGCAGAATTCTTCCAGAAGAGTTCACTTCAATTTTCCTTTCTCTACCTAAAGACTGGTTGCAGACATCTAATGGAGATACTCTTATGACATTGTTTTATCATGTTATAAAACCAATTATATTGGAGGAGTCACAATTCAAGCATTTCACTGACATAAAATACTCACGAAATATACTCAGTGGTAACAAAATACTTGGTGCAACATTTCATAGATTTAGTCTCATGAATCATTAGGTTCCCAGTGCATTATTCTCCATCATCCGCAAGGATTTCAGGGACAAATCATTTTAGGCAAAGCACTCCATACGTGCTGCTCTTGGAACTTTGCAGTATATTCTATGAAGTCTCACAGCTTAGAAAAACCTGTTTACTCTCACATCCTCAAATGTACTCAAGCTAGAGCCATCTTTCACAATTTGCTAAATGAAGCTTATAAAATGGTATATGAGGGCATGGGTAAAATTGTGTGAAGATTGAATTTTGAAAAATGATGTGCATAAAACTAAGAAAGCTGCTGTGTTGTACATGCTCCAATAACGCAAAGAGCCAGTTACATATATCAGAGTGAAACTTGAAATAATGTGATTTAAAATCACACTATTGTTTAAACATGATTGAGGGTGAGGGACTACTACAATTAGCAAGGCAAATAGAGTCCACGTAGTATTAACTCAGAGTATACTGAAGAATTTTCGAGATGAGGATTTTATGTGTGCTTACCATATATCACATAAAACTGTATTTTTGTATTTAAAGATGAGAAACCCTATGGACAAGTTAAGTAATTTGTTTAAAGTCATACAATTAATAAGCGACAGAACCAGGATTCGAAAACCAGGCTTTACTTTCTTGATATTTCCTTCTCCCTCTCACCATCTGTATATATCTAAATATCTCTCTATAGCCTTCCCTGGAGGTCTGGAGGGGGATATGGAGGGAGAGGTGGTTATTTCCAGGACTTTGTATTTTCTGTACGTTTTACTCACTGCCTGGTACAATGGAGTTTGCATAAATTTTGAGATCTACTTTTCCCAACATTTCTTTCAAATTTTCACTTTCCTATTATTTATGAATAGAGATGGGTTAATATCTTTTCAACTAATCACTTAAGTTATGCAATACAACATGGTTAAAAAGAAATTAATGGAACTTTGGACCGAAAGATGCTTCAGAACCCACCTGTTCTGTGATTGTGTGGTCTGATATTCAGTCTCCTCCACAGGAGAATAATTTCTGCCCTTTCATTACTACGGGGAGGATTAAATGAGGTGATGTAAAGTGTCAGGCACGTGGCATACATGCAGGGGCTGTTGACACCCTTCCAGTTTCTTTGCAAAAAAATTGTGAAAACATATTTTCAACATTAAAAATGAGATATCTGCATGGGGTTCACACAGGTGACATTTGCACTCATTTCATTAATATTCAGAGTCAGTAAACAAGGTAACCAAATCTCCTGATGCCACAGAATGGTGAATCTATAACATCTGTCTTGTGACCCAGTACATTTAGGAATATATCATGTATCCTTTTTTGTTTGTTTGTTTTGTTTTTCTTCCAGAACCAAAATCGAACTCACAACCTTGCACTTGCCAGGCAGGAGCTTTGCCGCTGAGCTAAATTCCCAGCTCCTATCATGTATCCTTTAGTGAAAAAATAATAGCACGTTGATGCAAAGACCACAAACTCTCCTTTGGATAGAGCTCCATTGATAACTTCATATTCCCCAGTTTGAAATGAGGAGAAACAAGATGAAACAGCAGAGAGAAGACTAAACTTGATTATATCTCATTAATGGCAAACTTCAATGTCAAACAGTACACTCTTAATCATGTGTCCCCTCTTTCTGTAAAGGTCAAAGGGCCTAGTGACCATTTCAGCTGGCAACAGTTCTTGGAAAACATAAACAAGGCTTCGCATTTATGTTCAACGTATGAAGGGACGGTGGCAGAGTGTGAAGACCATGGGTGTGGGAAATGTATTTTAGGAGTTCATGTTTCGCATACTATCCTGCAATCTGAAACTTTACCCCAAAAT
This sequence comes from Chinchilla lanigera, assembly GCF_000276665.1. Lineage (NCBI taxonomy): Eukaryota > Metazoa > Chordata > Mammalia > Rodentia > Chinchillidae > Chinchilla > Chinchilla lanigera. Next base: position 9,936,446 of record NW_004955447.1, read on the forward strand.
CAAATTTTGGTAATCCCACATAATAAGAGTAACTACATCACTTATTGTTTACTGATATTATTTATTGAGGTTTGTAGCTCATGGTTTTACATGTGATTGTACAGAGCATTTTCTTTTTGAGAAATAAAAAGGATGAGAAGATTTTACAAGGGTGAAAAACCAAAAGTTTGCAGTCTGGTAGCTGTTTTTGATAAGAATAATGCCATGTGGAAATAATGACCATCCTAAGAGACCAGAGCTTCAGTAGCTCTATTTTTTGTTTCTAAATGTGATTTTTCTTTATCAGTATGGAATATCTAAATTAGTTGTTAGTTTATTAAACAAACTATTATTTTCTTAAAGATATAGCTTGAATTAGATTTAATAGTTGGCAAGGGGAAATACGGGATGGAAGAACTTTTTCAAATTCTCTGTCCACTCCCAGTGCAGTCACAGAAGCCCAATGAACGGAAATCAACTTGACTCTGCAAATCTTATTTTTATGGTTCACAGGCAAAGATCAGTGTTAGAATATATGAACAAAGCTTATTTATAAGTGAACACATTTGAATTATCTACAGCTGTTTCTAAACACATCACCTGTTATTTCTCAGAATGATAAAGGAAATCCTTACTCTCAAATGAGGTATAAAAACCAACTTTAAATGCCTTTTCCTCATCTTTCTTGATTTAAAGTGTCATACAAAACATGCTATGGTGACAACTTGAAATTCAAAAATATCCTAGAAACTAGGCAGTTGTAGTATAAAGAGACACTGTATGCTGCCTATATTCAAGACCTTTACCTACTGTTTAAAGGTTGTTGTTACATTGATTTTGTCAAACATCTTTTAAGATCAATCAATACATTTCATTTTGGAATCAGGTTTATTTTGCCTGCTTCAACCTTCAGAAGAATCAGAGGACATTTAAAACTTTGAAAAGTTTTTTAAAAAACTATTTTAAGTTTGCATTTTTAAAGATACTTCTTGCAATGTAGTTTGAATTTTTTTTTTTCTTTTCAGTCTTGGGCCACTGAGACAAACTTAGCTCCATTAAACGCAAAATCCTGATTTTGGATTAAAATTTCACTAACTTCTTCCTTAGATCGAAGACAGTAGCATTTTGAATGACAATGTTTAAATTAGATCCTTAGAAGTCTATTTCACTTTTGTGTCCTTTCAAGCTCTTCCCTTCAGCATTCTAGAATGAAAGAGCACTGGGAATATTTTTAGATATATTTACATTATGGAGTACTTTGAAATCCCTTGTGTGTACAACTAACTGTCTGCAGAATTTTGTGAATTAACTACAATAATTAGAGGACTTGGCAGTAATATTTTCAGTTGTGTAGTTATTTGTTCATTCTTAATGAATTATCTTATACTATGAATATTGCCTAGCTATGCATTATTTGCACAATGTATATAACTCCAATATAGTATTAATTTAATGTTTATTAGAAAGATTCATAATAAAGCTCTAAAAGGTACAAAGCTACTAGTAGCATTCACTGTACGGGTCTGTAGTAGTCACTGGATTAGAGAGTGAAGGTGATTTGAGGCAAAAATAGTTATATTTTAGAAACATTTACAAAATATTGATATTCTTTTAAGACAAGGGTAACTAGACAAGTCATATCCAAGGAGTGCTAAAGGTGCTTAATGTTTCCTTGGCATTAATAGAATGACATTATATATGGAAATCTGCAACTTTACTTCTTTGAACAAATCAGTAATGTTTGGTACAGTGTTAAAGAGTTTTATCACATAAATGATTATTTGTTCTCATTTGTCTGTAATTCAAATTTAGGTCTTTCACCTTGGCATAAACTTGCCAACTTGGTTTTGCTCATTCGTTCATACTGTTAGTTGAAAAGACTTGGTTATCAAAATACAGGCTTTGTTCATGTACACTCTTTGACTTCTCGAGATAAATCAGTTTGCTGTATACTTTTGAAATCCTCCAGCGGGACACAAGTTATCAAATAAGAAAAACGAAGTTAGCACTACTAAGAGATAGGAGGAAACGCCAAAATATATTTGAAATCATGACATTTGACTAGTAACTTAAGGTGATAGACATTAAAGAAATGCTGATTTTTAATTCTTTAAAAAAGGAATAGCAATAACTGTGTTAAATGAAACTGCAAAACTGTACTAAAACATGAATTTTGCAATAATTGTAAAAATGTCATTTTCTCTGAAATCTTTAGATAAAAGCAATCATAATGGTAAGTATATACGTGATTTCCCCTTACAACAGAGACATAATTCAGGTAAATTAGCAAACAGGAAATGTTTCTTTTATGGCTTAATGAGGAAAGAAGCAGCTAGCAATACTTTTCACTTCTACCAGCTGCAAATGAAAATCTAAACATCTAATAATATTTTTAAAGTGATTAAGGCAGACATATCTGCTCATTACAAGACTGAACTTACTGCTGGGACTTACTGAATCTATTCTATCATATCAAAAGAGGTTCATATATGCAATTCATAATCTATTTTACAATATAACTTTTTTGCTTTTGTGCCTGTATCTTCTTTTCCATATGTAGCAATCTAGTGTTAGATGCAAAGTATAACTTAGGAATACGCAGTATTTATTTATGTAATGAATTAAGTCACTAAAAATGAACTAATTAATTGTTAATATCTTGGTCTACAATGCACTGGGAGCTACATACATATTGTTATTTTGCCTCAATATTTTTGTTAGAGGAAATTCATGCCAGTATCTTCATATATGCTTAATACCAGGTAAGAATTTTGATTTTTCATAGCACTGTTTAACTTCAAATTGATGTGCATTTGTAATTTGTTTTCCAAAAATATTCCAAGTAGTAGTACTTTAAAACAATACCAATGGACAATTTTTAAAAAACTGAATATTCACTAATAAGGGGTGAATATACTTTAGTCCATAGTTGATCATCAGACAACAAAGAACTATTTTTTCTGCCATTTTTGGTCTACACAATAACAGAAGGTCAGTCACAAATATTTTTAGTATCCATTTTTAAGTAAACTAATCAGTGGATTTGAACATGTGTAAGAGAAAAAGCTGAAGTTACTGCCTAAAAGTAGGTATATGGATCTTTTATAAATCTTGCCTATTCTTTTGTATACTTAATTCTATATAATAAAGTTTTGTCACATCGTTACAAGCAAATTAAAATTTAAAAATTAACTTTCAATGTGTTAACACTCTGAAATTATAACGGGAATGTCAAAAACACAGACAACAAATTATGCGTTAGAGTCATCATGAACATTTTATGGGAAGTTAAGGGTCTTTCTACTATCTGTTTTTCTTCTATACTTTTTGTGATTATTTATATTTCAAAATAATTACTCTTGTTACAGTTCTTTGGTGCCACTATTATTATTTTAGCGTACTATATTATTTACTTCTATTATGTTCAGTTTTAACAGAGTAGAAACAAGGAAGGATGCCCATAAAGTTTAACTGAAATTCCAACCTAGTACTCCTTTACAAAATTTGGATGTTTTCATAAATTTTGTTAATTACAAACAAAGGCAAAAAGGAGCTTCAGAATCAGTTAAACATAAAGTTAACTGCTAGTGTCCTGATAAATTATTCTGTGACCTAGACTTCAAAACAGAAGAAAAGTCCAAGTGTAGAAGGTTATACAATTTCCTTTTACTAAGGATCAATAATTGGTAAGTTTCAAGGGTGTCATTTCCACTTCTAGTAGGCTGAATAATATGCTTGTGTGTACCGTTGGATATAAATTTATTTCTTAATGGAAAATTAGATAAATACATGAAAATATATTGATAAGTAGGTCATGAATTTCAGAGGGCATTAAAAAGCTGGAGTTAAAAAAAGGTACTACAAAAAAGAAGAAAATAAAATTATTTCATTAGTAGTTCTACATGAAAAGGCATGTGGGAAAAAAAGTCTCAAATTTGGGAATTCAACTCTTCCTAGTATAAACAGGACTAAATGGATATATGTTAGATATACACAAATTTATGTTGAAAGGTATGCGCAACTGATTACCGTAAGCACTGTTTTGCTTTCTTTAGAGCCACATAAAATTTGAAGGAACAATCTCTCTCTGTAAAAGTCTTTGGAATCTTAATTTCCTCTGAAAGCATACCAATCACTATGTATGAAAGGTCAACGTTCTCCCCCTTCCACTTGATGCAAGAGCTTGGCAGTAACTGATGGTACTGAACGGTCTTCTGCACCAATTAATGTATTCAAGTGATCTCTCTTTAATTTGGTTTCCGTACAGCTGGGGAGGCTACTCACAACTATCCATACAATGGAACAGAAAAGATCACAAGCAGGGAGGTAGCAATATCTGAAAATCAGCAAGCTGAACTGAGGTAGTTTCCCCACTGTTTGTGAAACTATCTTCTTACTGGTGGAGGTGCTTTTATACAGATCACTGTTTGTCAAATCAAACATAATCCACAGACAACATGTGTGTTTTTGATGTTACCTTAAACACGTCCAGAAGGAGTTCTTTCACTGTCAGGTACCAATATCACCACACTGTGGCATGAGGAAACGTAATTACTGCTAAAGCTTGTGGTTCTCCTCCAACTTCAAAAAAAAATATGAACTTAAAAAACCGTACAAATGACTAAAAAGGAATGGTATATAAAATACTTTGAGATGATATAAAGATTAAGATATACTCTAGCTAGCTCAACTTTCATCATATATTTTCCAATTATATGTGTACCGTATGTATATATATATGGCCATTCTGCAAGCTACTTTTTCTTAGCTTGGTTTAGATATTCATTTGCAGATTGGGATGTGTGTAAATTTTTGAAAAACAAAACCCCAAGATGGACTAGAAGAGAAGTTACAAATTGGCAAGTTCACACTTAGCTTTTCTTTAATACGAGCGCCATGCCTGGACACTGCTGACAAAAGTTCTGCAATAACTGGAGATCTAGAAAGATTCTCTATTTCCTCTTATGTAGGACAACAACAACAACAAAAAACCTAGCACAAACGCTGTCCTCTACAACAGATTTTCTTTTTGGCATGATTTTTGCAGCTGATAGCCAACTGGATGAATTTAGCTTTCTTGCTTTCTCCACTATAATGAAATGTTAAAAAAAGGGAATAACATAACTCCTTCCTAAATATGTGATATTTAAATATTCAATTGAACCTGGGTTTTGAAATAAACATAGGGACTGTAGCTGGATTATTAAAAAAAAAGCATACAATAACCTATAAGTTAACTTACTTGATAGTAATTTATGCATTTTGTTTAAGCCAATATAAGCATGCTCATCCCATTGTTCTAGTTGACATTGTTTGTAACAAATGTGTCCTTTTGTGCTTAGATTATTAATTGCCTCAGAATGACTTCTTTTGTATGGGTCACTGGGTTACAGAGAATTAGCAAATCTCTTATACTGAAAATGGAAAGAAAGGCGAGGAAAAAGAAAATAATATAGTACATACATCAATACAGTATCTTCTAAATCTCAATCAGTTGTTTATTGGTTGGCAAACAAATTTCACTTTTACAACAAATATTAGTAATGAGGTCATCCAACTTTGAGACCATACAAAATGGATCATAAATTTAAAAAAAAATTATATGTGCTGCTAATTTACCTCTTGTATTCCTACATACTTAAAATCCTGTCAAATAAATAATTTTCTCGTTAATAAGCAGAAGACTTTTTTTTTTTAAAAAATCGCTTAAAATAATTTGGCTTTCAATTTGTACTACAAGGGAGAGATTTCCTCTAAAAATTGGTAGGGCAGATGCCCACTTGCGGTTCAGACTGAGCATCCATCACTTTAACGCCTATGGGATATCGTTTTTTCACATGCAAAAGCCCCGCTAGTTCTATAGACACCTCCTGACTTCCAGAATCATAGCTACCGTCTTGGTGATGAAGTGATTGCCAAATGCGCTCTGCGTTACAACAGATGTGCCCTGTAAACATAAAAGTTCGTCCTGCTCTAATTTGAAAAAAAAAAAAAAAAAGAAGAAGAAGGAAAAAAAGAAAAAAATGCTGTTGGAAATATTCTGGCTGGATAAAGATATATAGTGAGGGAAGGAAGTCTAATTTTATTTATTTTATTTATTTTTTGTAAAAAATAATTTGTTTGCATTACTAGAAAATGATTCTTATAAAGTGATAGTTTTATTTATTCATTCATTCATTTATTTTTTTGCCAAGTGAAATTTTAAAGGAAAAAAAAGACAAAAAGAAAAAAAAAAAAGAAAAAGAAAATGAAGAAAGGAAGGAACCTTTGCTCTTTTCCCGGTAGACAAACTTGCAAGACTAGCACGAAAGAAAAAAAAAACTTTTTTTTTTTTCCCACTACATTAACAGGACTCAAATTCTGGAGAACAGAAAGCAGACTATATGTGCAATGCTAGTATCTGTACATTACATAGAAATTGTTCAATTTTTTCTGCCATTAGTTTTATCATCAGTTAATACAGCAACTCATAAAATATGCATTTAGCATATAATTCTAGAATCCCCCTCCATTCCGTGATTAATTTCATTGATTGCTTCCGTTTTCCACAGTGACTCCTGCGGGGGTGAATTCGGGCTGTGAGTGACCATATAACCCACTCTGGGGTTCAGTTTCGCTTTGCTTTGCGCGTGCTTGGGCAGCACCCCGATGTAGGCACAACCCTGGCCGTCCGCCACGCCAGAATGTTCTGGCCTCTCAAAACTCGGGTCCTGGTGCTTCTAGCAACAGAGCATCCGAGAGGTTAGAACCGACACCACAGAACTCGGCAAGGCCACAAGGAGCGCGCGGTCTTCAGTTGGTTCATTAACGTAATGAAGTCTCCCTGGGGGAACGCGCAGGGAAGGGCAGGGCTCAGGGGAATTCCAGCAGTTAAGTTTCTCCCCTGGGCTGACCTAAAAATCCCAGCTTAAAAAAAAGAAAGAAAATAATAATAATAATTAAGTCTCCGAGTCTCTTTCTTTCAAGAACATCAGCATAAAGATCTAGGGGAACACACACGATTACCACCGCTCGCGGGCTCAAGATAGTGCCCGGGGCTGGCGGCGGGGCGCCCCGGGTCCTCAGTGGCTGGCGGCCAGGTGCGCGTCCTTAGAGGCTGGTGGCAAGGTGCGCGTCCTCAGAGGCTGGCGGCCAGGTGCGCGTCCTCAGAGGCTGGCGGCCAGGTGCGCGTCCTCAGAGGCTGGTGACCAGGTGCGCAGGGCCCCGCGCGCCGCGCTCCGGGGAGGCGCCGTCCTTGCCCGGGGGAGCGATGAAACCGTCGCTGCTGCCGCGCCCCAGCGGGTAGTAGGCGTGCAGCGGGGCGCCGTGCGCGCGGGCGCCCAGGTTGGGCATGCTCTTGTAGTATGCGTCCTCGGCGTCCGCGCCCCGGGCCGCGGGGGCCTCGGGCTGGGCGCAGGCGGGGACCCCGTCCGCGCAGGGCGCCCCGGCCAGGGCCGGCAGGCTGGTGCAGAGCGGGTCCCTGGGGGGCGAGGGCAGTTCCTCTGTGTGCTCGTTGCTCAGCAAGGGGAAGAAGCTCTCGCTGTGGTCCTGCGGGAGCCGCCGCCGGGAGTAGTGGTGTGGCTGGTGGTTCTCGGTGGGGTACACGCGCGGGGGCAGCAGGGGCGCGTCCGACTCCTCGTGGATGAGCTCCAGGCCCAGGCCCTCCTCGTGGGTGAAGGACGTGGCGTCGTCCAGGACGATGCTGTCGTCTTCGCTCCCTCCGCCCAGGTTGTTGACCAGCTTGTTCATCAGATTCCGGTTCTGCTCGCTGGAGCGCTCGTGGTTGTTCAGGTAAGACGGGATATAGTTGGACGTGAGTTCCTTCAGAATCTTTTTCTCTAGGGCGGTCTCGGTATGGTTATAGCCTCGGTCTATGATTTGCACACAGTTGCTCAGGTATTCGCCACCGGCAATGCTGTAACTATTGCCATGGTTACCATTCAGTGGTAGAGTATCCATGACACTTGTATCCCTGGCATTGTTCAGAAGCCCCTCTGAAAAAGATTACAAGACACTATGACATGGATATCCAGTAGGCCACAGGACACACACACACAAACACACAGAAGCAAAACATTCATCGACTATGAAGTATGTACATGTTGCTAGCATTCTAAGTATTAAGTCTTTGGAGAGAAACAAAAAATACTATTACATCTATAGGCACATAACCATATCTATGTTATGATCATCGGACAATTGATTGAAATTTTATAAATGGAACAAAGTATCTAAAATAAATCTTAAAAGAAGTCTAAAAAGCCTATACATTATTGATTGGCAATTTCACCAAATATCGTCTGATGTTACTTGAAGCATATCGGGTTATAACTTGAGCAAAATAGTACAAAATTTTGGTGTAGTCATTCATAGCTTTCAATTTATACACATGAAAGTCAATTAAATACTTCATTACATTTAATTTTACATGTTGCTTTATCATAAAAATAGCTATTATATTAACATAATTTATGTGGGGTACTTTGAATAGGCAAGTCAAAGTAAAAGGAGTAAATATTCTAATAATTTGATATATAATTTTCTGAAATTGAAAATAATCCCTACATAAAAAGTAACGAAAAGATTATGCTAAATTTGGTGGGATGACATAGTCATGGAATAATGCTTAGTCAAATAAATCCCGGATCAAAATAATTTACACATAGGATCTTTCAAAATTATCTGGATTTACTTTCTAAAGTTTTCTGCTATAAGCGCTTTACTTGGCATTCTAAGTTAATCCATTAGTGATTGTTTAGGGTCATTAGGTAGTACTACATAAAATTGCTTAAAAACACAGATTTGATTCCTAAAAACATAGTGTCAGTATTCAAGCTACCATTTTATAATGTGTGTTGGCTTTGGAGTATATCAAATTTTGAGTTTAAAAGATGATAAACATTTTATTCTGGTAAGAAACAGCTGCATTAAAGTAAATTTGACCATCTACTTCTTCAAGGTTTTAGCATTTCCTTGAATAAATAGAAATTCAAGAATCTATAATAGTTTCACAAATCAGTTCAAATGTAACCAAAAATACACATTTAACCAATACTGCTACATAAAAAGTATTTCCTGACAGAAATATTAATTGAAAAATCTATTCAGCTTCTCAATACATTGGTAACTTGTGAAAATACAGCACTCATTCTATATCTGTGAGGCAGTTATGCTTCTCAAAACTCAAGTAGTTCAGGTCTAGTTTAAATGAAGGGTTGCATACTGTCAAATTTGCATGGGTTTCTGATGCATACTGTGTATTCAACTGACACAGATTTCTATGAACAGCCATCACAGACATAGGTTGAAGTCATTTATTTTCATATTATATCTTATACACAAATCCACAATGTTAAGAAAAAAAAAAGGTAAATGCCTTTTAAAGCGCTGTATGTGATGGGTGATTGCTATGGCGGAGGCTGTATGCTTAATGGTTATGGCTGGGTGGCTGATGCATTGGAACATGATTTGTTTTAATTTCTGTTATCAATGCATTAGGTACAGGCTGAAAACAGCCACAGTAAAATAAAGAGGGTGTGCTGCATGTGACACATTTTTATGATGCAATGTACTAATAAAAACTAAAAGGTCATGAGTTACTTAGCAAAAATAAATGCTTAATTTAAAAACAATTTAACTCACACAAACATTACATGAGACTTAACAACTATGTTGATTATGTGACAGAATAAAAGAATCAGACAACAAAAGCGTCTAATCTCTATCAGCATAGATTTATATAGGTTGATTTACAAGCTTTTTAGTTTTTAAATTGTGAGATGAACTGTTTTTAATAACTACATCATCTATATGTGATGCAATAAAAGTGAACTAAAAAAAATTACATTTGATATGCAATGTTTAGCTTTACTCCCATACTTGTCTCTCTGTAGGGCTCTAAACGACAGCATGAAGGAAAGGAAAGAAAAAACAACAAGTAAGCTTACAGCGACAGCAGGGGAAACATGAGTAAAAAGCAAATTGATGATATGCAGAGAAAAGAGTCAAAGGAAATAATTTCCACTACCCCAAAATTCATGAGTCGGTGTTACATGGTTTATCATAATTAAAAAATACTAAAATGTTAGTCAGAAAGTAAGAAATTCCCCTTAATACATGCTAATATAATGAGTCTTTCATTAGCATTTCTGCAGTTTGTAAATTTCAAACCAGTACACAATTCTATTACAGTCAAGGTTACCACACCAACCAGAAAGCTTAAAAAGAGGTGAGTCATGCCTATTTCATGCTATTTTTCAGTCGTATTTGTGGGAAGTTAGAATGCACCTGCTTGTAAAGAGTGCCATGTAACTTCGGTATTTATTAGTAAAAGTATTAATGAAATCCTTAACTTGGATGTAAAGAGAAAACCAGAGTTGAAGGTTTTCATACTTGTGTTCAGTTTTTTTCCCCTTGTATCTCGTCTCTTTCCTTGTACAAAGGTTATTTTCCCCCATTGCGCTTAGACAAATGTTTACCATTTCTACTTAAAACTTGACCGACACTGTCATTTCTGGAGCTCATATTCAGGAGTTGTGTTACTACTGAGGGGAAAAAAAAAGTTAAACCCATTTGCTATTCTATATCAAGACAACATGTGGGGAAAATACCACCCTCAATATCAAGTTTTCCTCTGGACTGCTGCAGAGTTGTATGCAATCAAACACTTTGAGATTTAAAAACAATCCTAGAAAAAATCTTTGAAAACTAAAACTCATATTGTAATCAAGTCAGAAGAGTTGCTCTTGCTGATTTTGTTTATAGGACGGTTAAAACATCACAACATTGAAAACCAATGGAGTCACTAGGCCAGATCATTTCAAGGCGTTCTAAATTATTATGCTTTGACCACTGCTTAGGAGACAGTTTTACATATATTTTGAAGGTTGATTTGCTTCTCAGCAAAAGAGACCTGCAGTGTTTTAGAATGCAGAGGGACTCTCCTTTTAGCTTTCTAAGTAGTGTTAGAGGAAGAGTTTGAAATAAACAGCTAAGCCATTTATCAACAGATGAAAATGGCTGTAGGGATCACAGTGGCTTGTCCCTTAAATGTGATATTAGCATACAGATCTCTGAAGCTCAGTTCTCACTTGCCTGAGAGAAGCTACAGCCTGTACAGCTTAGGTCTTGTCTAATGGCTCCCTTTAGAACAGCAAAGCTGGGAGACAGCAAGAAGGTCTTCCAGCCTACCCTACCTCTGTTGCACTCTTCCCGGTGAAAGCCATTGGAACACGGACTTGTACTCTACAGTTTAATCTTACACTCTTACCAAGTACAATGTATTCCTCACAATATCCCATCCTAAGGATGTGCTTTAGAGTTTTAGAATTGAATTAAATTACTTTACAGTGTAAGTTTATTTTAGTAAACTCACGACTTCTTATGTTGTATCGGTAAGTTTTTCTGGAATGGGTTATATCTTTACAGAACTTGAACTTCTAAAACTGACAAGATAATGACCCAGAAGTGCTAGGCATTGGATTGTAAATATTTCCAAAGGTAGATTCTGAATTCAATATAATAAAAGCGTATTATTCATTTTTATTTCTAACTCTATATGCTTCAGTAACACTATATGTACAACTTCACACATTTTAAATAAAAGCATTACAAGCAAGAACAGATACTGTAAATCTGAAGGTTTCTATGCCTGGATGGCACCGGTACAACTGAATTAGCACACACAACACAACCAAGTGGTAATTCGACATAAACCACTCCAGTACGTACCAAGCCACCCATATTGCATGTAAGATATCACCTTGCCAGTAAGAATATAAGTGCATTCATCTGAAAGCATAAGATTAGTAGCAATATGACAATCACTAATACTTATTTTAGGTTAGTGTTAGAAGATTAATTTATTTAAGCACTACCATGATTAGTAAAACAATGCTAAAACATCAAATAGCTGAACAATTTCAATTCTGACCATGAAAAAATTAATAAAATTATTTACTTTTTAAGAAAAGTCAGCATTTATTAAACTTGTTGGAATAAATGACAAATCCATTTAGACTAATCCTTTTTTATTTACTGATAATCATAACAGCAATAACCAGTAATGGATTCCACAGGAATAAAACTCCTTATGTATATGCTATTAATTTAAATTTTGCACTAATTTAAATACTTTTTATACAAGTGGTCCACCTTTTTAAAAAATCCCCTATTTTCAGATACCAGTAAAAATCATGTAAAACAAGGCAGATTGAAATAGTGAAAACATACAACTAATATTCTTTTATTATATAAGAAATTACGAAATATATCTGAACAAACAAGCCAAAAATGTGACCAAAATTTCTTGTTTGAAAATAATTACCAGCAATTCTTTTGTTTAAGGTGAATAATGTAGAGTACATTTAATTTGCAGAGAAAGTACAAGTCTTTCACATTATTCAAAACATGCTAGTGTATAGCAGCACACCTTAAAATGTTTATGATGACACCTTTCCCTGTTATTTGGCTCAAAGTAAATAAGGAAAAAATGTAACAAGCATTTACAAGGCCTACTAAATTGCTGTGTTCCTGAGGTGTCTGGTGCACAGCGTGATGTGCAGTTTAGGGTCCTACAACTGAGTTGGGTTGCTGACAGATGAAACAGCATAGAGGATGCCCATGAAGAAGACTCAGACAATGTCTCACACTGATTATTCTGGTTTCCTGGGGAAATAGACCAGAGGAAAAGAGCTGATTCCAAGTATTTATAGACTTGCCAGGAGCAGCAGAAGAGCACTTTACAGCTTTACTCTCTTGCTCTAGAGGCATGGTAAGCGTCAAACCAGAGGAATATACATTTAAAAAACAGCTGAGCATTTCAACAATAGAAAACATGAGATCCTAGGTGGGAACAACCCCATTGGAGGAAATGCTTTAATTCAGGCCTACAAAATGTCAGCCATGATGGAAAGAGTGTTTCATGACGTTTCTATCCCTCCTTCTACTCTAAAAGTTTGTGATTCTTAGATAGTAGAGTTTGAGAAACTTGAAGAAATTGAAAGGTCACTGAATTATGTTGACAAACATTTCCTTCTTTTGTCTTTTCAAGATAGGGTTTCGCTATGCAGTTCATGCTGACCTTGAACTCACTTTGTAGCCCCTACTGGCCTTGAACTTGCAGTAATCCTCCTGCCTCGGCCTCCCAACTGCTGGAATTAGAGGCACGCACCACCATGCCTGGCTACAAACAACCAAACCTCTAAAATCACTCTTTAATCTATGTCTTTGTTATTTCTGAGATAATTTTAAGCCATCTTTTTATCTAGCAAAGGACCACTGAGGATACTCATATAGTATGAGACTCTCACTGTCCCAGTCGTCATGAGGAAAAACATTGATTTTTTCTTTTCTTTTTTTTGCATGGTGCATTCACACAAAAACTGCCCACAACTCATCTTTTACCTTTGACTAAAGGGGGAAAAAAAAAACAAACATTTCCCCAAAAGGCAATGAAAATTTTATTCAAAAATGCTTGGAAAATTTATTGCTGATCTATCATATTCAACTGCAGGGCACATGGAAGACTCTTCTTATGGTGAATTTTTTTTTAGGTATAATTTTAAGTAAGTGGATCATTGACTAGGTTTATTGTTTTATGAGAGCTTTATTTAAACAATGTTTGTGGTCTCTGTATAGATACAGATGTAGGATATTTTAGTTTTTTGTGTCCCTAACAAGTTTTTATATTTAGAAAGGTAAAAAACAGGTTCAAGTTACTTATTTTGTAAGTAGCTTTAAAAAGACCTATGCTTATTTTATTGTGACACAAATGTGTATCTTCTCCAGCTGGAGGACCTTGAGAGGACTCCTATACCGTAGAAAAACAGTTTAGTGAACTGCCCAGGGCAGCGCCTATAGGTGACTGCAGAGGAAGAGCCGTTCCGTCCGCTTCACTGTTCTCTGCTGCTTCGTTCAGTGTAACTTCTGAGTAAGTGGAATGCTTTTGTCAGTCCTCAGGCTCTGTGGCCAGCATGCATTCAAAATGCAACAAAGATTAATTTTCTTGATCTTACACAATGAAGGCTACTGAATTAAGTCTCTTTTTCTTACTTACCTTAGACAAATATCTCATTTCTCAAAATAAATACTTAGGTATTTAACACAGAAATAAACAACGAGAAAAGTACTGACAAACCACAATACACTTTATAACAGCACAGAGGAACAAGCACATATTGATGGATCAGGCATTTGTTTATCAGAAGGGATCCATTTCTGACTAAGGAAAAACCTAAGGAAAATGGAAAACAAAGGCACCAAGGGGTGGAATGTGAAAGCTGTCTGTGTGTCTGCTTCCAAAACAGAGGCAGGAGAAAGAAAAATAGAATGTGCCCGTAAAAGCTACATAAAGTGGGAGTCTCACTTGGAAAAACAAGATAAACTGCAGCACACCTTGTGCGTTGTACATGCTGGCAGAAGGGTTGTTACAGACCGCCGGGTCCCCCAGCAATGTATTATAGGGATTGTTAGTACCATGCGCACGGAGCAGAGCATTGCTTACAAGGTGATTAGCCATGGCTCCTGGAACAGCCCCATGGAAAGACAGAGAGAAAAAAGGTCAATCAGGCAAATGTGTTTGAAAAAAAGAAAGGAAACATTTAGAATGACAACAGTTGATACAGTCCTGATTACAGGCAAGCAGTTAATTAGACTACAAAATATGCCACCAGAGCATACATTTCCAACAGTGCACATATTGAGTCCATGGGAAAGATGGAAAATGATTTACAGTGTTGATTAAGCCACATTGAGGGTGCTATCTTTCCCAAGGTGTAAGCAAGAGTATACTCCCATGCTTCCTAAAAATAAAAGTAAAAAAGCAAATCCTTTCATTCATACAAGAAAACACAAACTGAAAGCCAAAAAAAAAAAAAAAAAAAGAAAAGCTAAAATTAAACCACTACATTACTTTAAATGAAAATTTAAAAAGAATGAAAGGCAACACTTATGGTAAAACACTCATTTGGAGAGCAGTTTTTGACACAACAGAAGAATATGACATTTCTTAGAAATTCTGTGAAGAATTGATGGTATCTAAATAAAATAGCATAATTCTTATTAAGCGTACTAATTTGGTGATCTTACACATATGACAAAAATCAGGTGAATGCTATTTTTAAATATTTTAAGCATTAACTTTGTAGCATCAAGTAATAGCTATAGATATAATTCCATTTTCCATTTTCCAACTGGTTGTTGAAACTTTGACCTAATAAAGTAACAAAGCTAAATTCTTTCCCCTTCTTGTGCAACAGATATTCTTAGTTTGTAACACATCATTACCGTGAGCTGTGACTTCCCACCCTCCGAAGCCACTGAACCACGAAGAAAAAATTGACAGAGGAGCTTTAGTAAATATAATTAGGTCATGCATGAAAATGATAGGCTGAATTGTAGATTTATGTTAGATGATGAAGGAAGGAAATAGGAAGAAACATAAAAACTTTATGGGGACAGTCAATTTTGACCCATAGGAATATACTAACATATATATATGAAAACACAAGCTAAACCCAAAGAGAAAATATTTGTCAAAAATACAAATACTTGTGATTACACAAAGAAATAGTATCTAGGCTAAAGAAAGAACTTTCAAAAGTCAATACTAAATGAAAACAAAATCCAGTAAGAAACTGCTCCAAAGGTTTAGACAGACATTATGTAAGAAAAACACACAAGTGTTAAATTACTCATGGAAAGAACTGTTATTGGCCATTAGGAAACTCGGGTTAAAACCACAGCAAGATTTCATATATAAAATAAAAATGGTGAGATATTAAGGGATGGCATTAATGCAGAGAAACTGAATCACTCACGGTTTGCTGGTGGGAAAAGAAATTCACAGCTACTCTGAAAAGCAGGTGGGTAGAGTCTCCTAAAGCTAAACATGCAAGCACCATATTCCACCAAACAACTTTACTCTGCATTTACCCAGAGAAATTTATTCACATGGAAAAAAATTGTGTACAAATGTTCATGGCAGGCCTATTTGCAAGAGTCTCAAACTGGAAACAGACCAAATTTCCCAAATGGTCAATGGTCAAACTATCTGTAGCATAGCTGTGCATGGAATATTACTCAGCAATGAAAAGAGATAAGCTACTATTTACTAAAACCTAGTTGAATATCCAAAGAATTATACTGAGAAAGAAAAGCCAACAAAAAGGTTATATTCTATGTAATTCCATTTACAGTTATAACATTCTTTTGTGTTTTTTGAGATAAGATCTCATTGTGTAGTTCAGGCTGGCCTTGAACTCACAGAGATCATGCTGTATCAGCCTCCCAAATGCTGCGATATAATATTCTTGGAAGTACACAATTATAGAAAGAATCTGCTGGTGTATTTCAGGGGTTAAAGATGGAGAGGGAGGTATGTGAGCGTTATCATAAAAGGCAACAAGAAGCATCTCTCTGATGACAAAGAATAGAAAACTAATTTACATCTTGAGTAAGACAGTAGAGACACAAACCTATTTTGTGAATAAAAACTGTGTAGACTAAACACATATACACATGAATACCATTACAAATAAAACTGAAGAAATCCACACAGGATTGAGAGATTATATCAACACGAGTCTCCTGGTTGTGCTATTGTAATCTAGTCTTATGAAATCCTGAGGGAAAGTAGATTAAGAGTAGATAACTTCTTGGGATAGTTTTATAAACTGCATATAAATCTACAGTTATCTCTAAAAGGACCTACATACTATTCCTGGTAGAAAATGTTTCAAAAATGCAAAGAAAATGCTTGGCTCTAGTACTGTTAAATTTTTCTAGACTATAACTTCTGTCATAGGAAGTGATCAATCAACAGACAAGTATTTTCAGCTCAAAATTGGGAAAGTGATTGCCTCTTGTGAAAGGAAAATACAGCTTTTGTGTTGGAAAGTATCACTGTCTCATTTTCTTCAGGACATAGGGTGTGTGCATTCATCCCACATACACTGCAAAAAAATAGCCGACAAGTGGAACTCAGTTTTTCACTCATTAATTGGTTGACATTTTTTTGTTGAAGTTGTACAACATATACATCTGCATGTTTTTACATAGCACCGTGGCTGACCTATCCATCACGGAATAGGCCTCTTAAGGTATTATTTTCCATCGATGAAGTCAATATTTGGAATATTAATAAGAAAAGTTAAAAAGAGCTTACTATAATGCACTTCTCATAAAAAGAAAATCATAAGCCTCAAACATTTTTTGTTTTATTGTTGCTACACGCATGTTATTGCTGAGGCTAATTGTTAAGGATTTGGACAGCGCATAATTTTAAAAAAATCTCCTTTAAATTGTACCTGAAACCTAATATTTGAATGTGTAGACTTTCTGCAAGTGCAAATGACAGTTTTCAGATACAAATAAACTCCTTCTAGAATTTAAAAGGCAAACAAAAGGTGTAACTTCAAGTAGTGTAAGACCCGAAACACAGAAACTCAGATTTTTCACTCTGAGAAAAACCAGAGTGAAGACCTTCCTGGCTCACGCTCACATCTGCATTCCCCTACTTTACCACGCCCTGTCTAATCTGAAATAACAGGAAAGCACTGCATGCAGTGGGAAGATGGCAGGCCACTCCTCCTCGCTTCATACAGCTAAAAATGTGACTATGACCTTGTATACATATAAGTAAGTGATTTTTAAATTTGATGTAAAATACGACTATTTTATAATAAAGAAACAAACTTGGAAGAAACAAGAATAAGCCCAAAGCAAATGACTCAGTGGTATCAATGCTTTATCATTCTGTGTATAAAAAACAGAAAATAAAGGGAAAACTGTAATCATAAAAACAGTTGTTTTACAGAAATAAAGAGAAATTGTTTTAAAGAAATTCTCAGGAAGCTACAAAAGCTTTTATAGGTAACCCATCTGGCTGTATATTTCCTAGTATAGCATCCCTTATCAGTCTGTTTTTTTTTTTTTTTTCTAGTTTTTGAATACACTTTAAAGTATTTTAATTGGTAAAACTAATGTAGAAAGAAAAACTGAATTCAAAAGTTGATTTTATTTTTATTTGATGTCTGCTAAATTAGAAAGTCTGGCCATATGGCCGCAGTGCTCCTGGTGTGCAGCTAGGTGTTAGGACACAAGGTTGACTTTGTGGAACAATGTTCTGTCTCAGCCTCTTGGCTTTTAAGGTTGCTTGTGGCTCCCTTAAAATACCTGTGCAATCCAGGATGAGTTCTTCCCTGCTTCCACAAGGAGTGCCTTGCAGTTACCATAGGTGGTCTACCTGCTGTTTATGCCAAAATCATATCACATATGTAAAAAGAATGAAAAACTTATGAACAAGATGTACGTTCTTCTTTATAAGCATACATCCCTGATAAACTAAAAAGAACCACTAAAGAAAATGAGGTGGTTTTCCACTGTATCTCATTTTTCAAGCACCATTTGAAACTAACTGTAGTTTCACAAATATAGAGATACAGTTCCAGGGAGGGCTTCAGTAGCAAGAAGTAGGGTAGAAAGGGAACTGGATGATTAATGTTTACAAAGGGTGTAAAGATATAGATATGCTCTGTGGATTTGTTAGAATTAAAGAGTAAGGGATGTGGCTGAATAATCAAACTAACATCTCTTGAATGACTTATCTAACATAAGCAGTCACTGTTCTGGCCACTGAGTGCTGAGACAGAACTCAGGAGGTCCCTCTTCCTCAGCATCCACACAAAGGTGGTTTCCGGGAGGTCCAGTCACGTAATCCCTACATCCACACTCAATTTAGGCATTTCAGTTCTGCTTTTGAATGGTGGCACTGACTATCCAGGAGGGGAGAAAATGAGAGAACAGCAAAAACATCTTGGTACCAGTACTTGGATCTTTTCCCTAAACACTTGCACCAGCTTCCACCACCTTTTGTCTGGAGCTACACTGCGTTGCACTTGTCCATCCTGCAGTCTGCTCTCTTTGCTTCTGGCTCTTTCCCCAGTGGACATAGGTCCTTTTAAATTCTGACACTACCTCCAGGATTCTGTCTACTCTCCTCCTCTTTCTTCCACTAACTTCCAATTGCAAACTGCCCTTCTAACAGCTGTGAGTTGCTGAACACTTCCAAGAAGTTCAGTGTTTATGGGCCACCTGTCACTGTTTCTTAGCTGAAAAGTTAAGCATACTGGTTATTCAATTTGAAGACACAAATAAGTTGGTGTTTGAGGGGAAAGAAGGTACTTACAATACCACATAGGTGAACAGAATGTTTGTGTGCTACTTTTTAAACTCTGGAATGTAAGCTTCAGGAAAACTGAGCACACTGAGATTTTTCATTGCTCTACAGGAGTGATGGCGAACCTTTGAGACCAAGTGCCCAAACTGCAACCCAAATCCACTTAATTATCACAAAAATGCCAACACTGCATTCAACCTGAATACTGATGTTTTAGTTTAGAAAAAAACATCCTCTACACATGAACATCTTTTGTCTTAAAAGAAAAATAACATGGGTGCCATAGGTGTGCCACCACTGCTCTGCACCAAATATTTGGAAGAATTTCTGAAGCTTTACAAAAATTGCTTAATTAATGAAAACAATCTTATGTGAAACTGATGCTCCCTTGAAAATATAAAACTCAATCGTTTTCTCAATTATGAGTAGGGTAACAACTATGATTAAATTTTTACAAATGACCGGTGCCTAATTGCTCATGTTATTTATTTCCTTCCAATACCAGGGACTGCACCACTGAAACTTTTAAAACAGAAATAAACGATCATATAGTTATTTGGAACTATAAAGTACTACCTGAATACTAACTGCAGAAAATGACAACAGTGGCCCAACCAAACAAAAGCAAACAGCAAGCAGCCATGACTCAAAATTAAATAAATAAATAAATAAATAAATGGGGTTAAAAATTAAGTGACTATGTAAAAATAGCTGTTTCTTAGTGATCCAGCCCCTCACCTCCTGGCTGTAGTCTAGTTATACTTGCTTATATGCTGTCAGGAACAGGATAATGTCTTAATCAAACCACAGAAAAAGAACTAAGTTTGAATTTCAACATATGTGAATTATTTACATTGCTGTCAACAGAGGCCAACCACAAAATCTTTTAATTCTTGTGGAAGAATGATAAACAACAAATAGGATTTTTGATATTCCATATAGAACAGCTCAAGAGAAATTTTTCTGACAATTATTTAGAAAGTCTAATTTAAAGCCCCTGGAAAAATATTAGTCATTTTAAGAAGGATTCTTTCCTATCTTTCTCAATTTATATCTGAAGACTGAGATGGATGTAATGGTTTTCGAATAAGTGAATCCTAAACAGAATAATAATGTGCACACCCTTTCCAAGCATAGTTTTGCCACAAAGCTGTGACATTTCTTTCCTCATGACATCAGAGTGCATGTTTTGATATTGGGAAGGGGAGAGCTCTCTGGGATCCAGGGGTGTGACCGTGCACCTACAGCTGAGGACTGGTAACCCGGGCAGACCCACGCATGCGCCTTGAAACGCGAGAGTGAAAAACAGACTTGGGAAAGTAGGAAAATTAGAGTCACTTGAATCCATAACATATCATTTAGAGCGGCAACCTGCTTCTGTTGGACAGCAGGCTAATGAAAGCATACGGAAAACTCCTTAAAAGGACTGGGAGTGGTACTGTAGACGACTCCTCACCTTCATTTAAAAAACGTGCTTACGTTCTTATTTGATCGCACTGATCCAAAGTTTTGTTATTCAGGGTCTTGATCCAGTGAAGCAACTGAATATAACTATTCTTCAATAATTACAGAATAATAGGTCTCAGTTTTCAACTTCTGATTATTTATAAATTACCAGATGGTAAATGATCTCTTTGTTTTATGCCAATAACAGTTTTGCCCTGATGGTTCTTTCTATCTTTACATCTCACCTTCCATTCTATTCCTCACAGTTCTCTTCCCCTTGGTTTGACATAACACTTTTTTTGTTTTGTTTTGTTTTGTTTTTCTCCGGTACCAGGAACTGAACTCACGACCTTGCGCTTGCCAGGCAGGCGCTTTGCAGGTGAGCTAAATCCCCAGCCCAACACTTTTTTTTTTGAGACAGAGTCTCACTGTGTATTCTAGGCTGGCTTTGAACTCACTACGTAGCACAGGCTGGCAGCAATCCTCCTGCCTCAGCCTCCTGGGATTACACCATGTCTGGCAATATTTATTTAATGAAGTTATTTCCAAATTATATATTAACTGATGTATATAAGTCACAGTCACACTTAAGGCATAGTTACCATTGGGAGATAATTGTATGTTTTTACCTCAGACCTTAATGGGGCCTTCGTTTTCTATAAGTAAAAACCAGTCTCTCCACTGATAGCATTTTCTATAGTATTAGAATCCTAACATCAGTAGAAGGCAAGAGACCTTTCCCAAGAATGTGGTATTTATGAAATTGTGAAGTCCTAAAACTTGCATATAAGATGCTTTAGATATATGTTGTATACTTGAATTTTGCATATATATGTATTTCTTTTGGGTGAAAAGGTCTCAATGAATTTAACTTTAAAAAAATAGGTATAATTGGTATAAGCAAAAAGAGATGTCTCTGTATTTAGCTAGTGAAATATAGCATATACTAGAAAAGTGGAAATGCTCAATCAGACAGACCCCAAATGCACGTTACACACTTAAGTAACACCTAAGCAACTGCAATGTAGTATTACGGAGAAAGGTTATGTATCACAAACTGGAATTGAATGAAGCTGTTACATCATCTCACCTATTGCCATTATTTAATCCATACATAAACACAAGTCCTAAGGCATGTTTAACTGATCCACAGTCACATGTGACTTTTGCAGTTTCACTTAAATATATCTGTTTGTGTGTGGGGGCTGCATTTTTGTGGCGCTGGCAGTGGAAACTGAGGTCTCACACACACTAAGTGCCCGGCCAGTGAACTACATCCCCACGGTGATTTTCACATTTTCAAAGGAGCTTATCTTCACAGATATGCTCAACGTAATTGTATCAGCTCCTTCAGGGAGGGCATTAGTTTTCCTCCCGCATGCTTTTCCTAACATTTAGTTATTTTGTTTTTATATTCATGTATTAAGTAAAATAGTTAAGGGGCGGGGGTTTAGCTCAGCAGCACAGCGCCTGCCTGGCAAGCACAAGGTCATGAGTTTGATTCCTGTACTGGAAAAAACAAAAACAAAACAAAACAAAAAATAAGTAAAATAGTTAAGCGAAATCAAAGTAGGTAGATAAGGAGGCTTCACGCACTCTTTTTCAAATGCTTTGTTTTCTGGTTTTTGTTTTTGTGTTGTAACCAAATAATAGCAGCACCCCCTACACACATACATAACTTTTTAGAGATATTTTTTGAAATAGAGACAGGCACATAAATCAAGACCAAGTCATTAACTGCAAAGCAAAATATAAGCAAAACTATTGGAATCTGCAGGATACCTTTAAAAGTTATGTGAAAAAATTTTCAAAACAATTTCACATTTTAATGGTTTGATTCAAACAATTAATAAAGTTACAAAGTGTCAAAGAAGAAATATTTTGTTGAAAGCCAAGAACTCTTTTGTCATTATTTTCTACAATCATAAACGGAAAAGTGGACATCTTGATTTATCACACTGTGCACTTTCAATAACCAACAAGTTTGCTATTAAATTTTAATCAACGTGCCTATTAAATTTCATTCAAATGGTTTGGAGACACTTCAGCCTCTTTTAATAGCTAATTTATTCACTGCAAATCTATTCATATGGATTTCAATGACACATTTCTTCTAAAGTAAGGATTGAGTTATTGTTAGTTCAATGCAAAATGAAATATTCTGAATTCTGAAGTGTTACATTCATTTGAAATTTGGACTTTTGAGTTCAAACCCTTGAAACCACCTGCACTATTCCCTTTATTTTGCACTAACTGGTTTTGTATGTTTTCTTGTCCCGACATAGGAGATTTGCTACAATAGATACTTAGAAATCCACTTGCTGGCTCATATGCTGTACATACTTTCAACGCATACCATATTGTTAAAATGCTGTCAAATGCATTTGTACCAATTCATCTTCCCTCAGGCAGTGCATAATTCTCAAATTCTTGCTGGGACAGCATTATCAGTCTAACTATTTTTTTTGTCCATCTGCGTATGAAAAATCTACCACTACTGCACTTAGTGTTTTCCCTAAGGTGTGGGGCAATTCGTCTTTGTTCATGAGGCACTCCGGTTTCACTTTTGCGAGTTGCTATTCTAATCTTCCACTCACATTCATCCTGCACTGTTGAATTCTGTTTATTAACCATAGACATTCTTCACATAATCTTAGCACTAATAATCTGTTAGTTATGTACGTTATTTACCCCATCCAATGTCTCACCTGTTAAGAGTAGACTTTAAATTTTGACACAACTTTATTTGTATTTTTCTTCTAGTTTGTTGTGATCATTGCTATTTTGTTTTCAGAAACTTCTCTCACTAGCTAAGCTATCTTCTTCTAACAATTTTAAGTATTATTTATTCATTTGGTATTTTTCCATGAAAGGACACTCAGGATTATTATGTCGCCAATGACGAAACTACTGCCACTAGGTATTAAAGGACGTGCTTTTGCATCATTAGCAAAAGAAAATGCAGCTCAGAGGTCTTAAATTTTCTCACTGCCCAAGCCAACCGTAGACAATAATTTAGCATTTTGGTGAATCTTTGCTTATAACAGAGGAATGGTTGATTTTCTAAAGTTATGAACCTGTAATAATTTCATTTGTTTCAAATCTTCATCTTTTTAGTCATAGTTTATATTCCTACGATCTGTTAACTTGGATATTTAAAATTCTTTAGCATCGTCTTGAAAATTTTGATGATGACAGGTCAATTAACCAAAGACAAAACATTAGTGCATCAGAGCTTATTTTAGTAAATCAAAGGCATTCAGCCCAAAGTGTTTATTTCTGTTATTCACACAGCAGTTATCCATTTATTTTGTTTACACAGATTCTTAATACACTTAGTACCTCACAATCAATCTCACAATTATGTTTGCTTGCAAATCACACATTACTGGTGCATTTTTCCAAAACAAAGCAAAACAACCTATTTTGGAACAAATGAAAATATAACTAATACTATACAAGAGTTTACCAAGGTGAAAAAAATTTTTAGTATATCTTACTGCTCAGTATTGGCATACTTTTATATATCATACAAATTTTATAAGCTTACATGCAGTTCAGTCCTGACTAAAGTAAACCATAAAACTGGAACCTAAGTAAAAACGGATGTCCAAAAACGTGGCTGTGAATTAAAACAAGGTATTTATAAATAAATTTTGATAATATTTCTCAGAGAATGTTTAGTTTATGATACAAGTATAATCACCTCTGTTCTGTTTAGACGAAGTAGATTCCAGAAACATACTGCTTCTATTTTTCTAAATCAAGACTTATTCCCATCCTTTAGTTTGTATTATCTTCTTAAATCTTTCTTAATTCCCCCCGATTTCTGAGGATTGTATATTATCCTTCCATGAATGCGTCATCTAACTTCTCCTGTTCTGAAGCATTCCTAGTCCAAATAGTGTTACATTTCGGAGTGAGTTTATTGCAGCAATCATAAGATAACCAACCACAAGTGCTTCTTTTTTAAAGTGGCATTCATTTTACAAGGCTGAGCTGCATAAAATATAACCTTTTGTATATAGTTTAGCTAGTGTTCTTTTTATTGGACACTGCACAATTGTTACAATGACAACTTCAATATCTTTTCTAGGGAAGCGCTTTTAGGGGTACATATATGTATCCCTTTTCAATTTTAATTTTGTATGCAGTAGAATTAACTCTTGTTTACTGCAAAGCAGTAAATAAAAGTTGATATACTCTAATAGAAAAAATTGAGTAAATGATGGCTCTGTTTACTTTTGGATATTATATGTGATATTTACAACATCATAATCTTTATGTTCATAATAGAGTAAGAATATTTTAACAAATGAGAGATGTAGTTCAAGTTTTATCTTTAGATTTTGAATGAGAAAGCATTTTACAGTTTTTGTGAAAAACCAGAATTAGTACCTTGAAGTAGTAAGGTCTAATTTATTTATTTATTTATTTATTTATTTATTATTTATTTTT
>NW_004955447.1:9961584-9971030 GCF_000276665.1 Chinchilla lanigera
TTTAGAACATTATCACTGACAGTGCAACTCAAATGAATTCTCTACTTGTTGCAGGAATTACAGTATTGCACTCATTGAGGAAGTGCTCCAAGAACTATGAAATTAAGAAGTACAAAGATGTGGGAAGAGTTATGTCTTTGGTTCTACGACAACAATATTATCTGCAGAAGTTATTTGCCTGTTTTTAAAACATAATCTCCCCTGACCAAAATGTTCACTCTTTTACTGAGATAGAAAAGAAATTAAAATTAAAATATTTTACCAATAAACTATTCTGAAAACTTTGAGGAAAGAAAAGAAAATGATTATATAGTATTTTCTGTCATCTAGGTTCTACAATTGAGTGCTAATGTATAGCGATTCTACATGTTCCACATCAAATAATTTTGTAAAGGTATTATGGCTGTTTTCTCATATATCCAGCATACTTCTAAAACATAAGAAGTACCCACTTTAAATAACTATATTTAGAACAAATTAATGTGGAAACAAATGAATAGTATGTGAAAAATCACGAAATAAAGATGTGAATAACAGCAACACTAATTATATCTATTTTCTATATTAAATGATAAAATAAAGGCCTTTGCAAAGTATTTTATTGTAATTATTAGTAACTTTGTAAAAAAACTGTCATCTTATAAAAAATGAAAAGCTTTGTTACCATGCATATAAATTTGTAGTCAGACCTTTGGAATCCAGATTTCACCTTTACTAGCCATATGTTCTTCAATAAGTTATTGCCTTTAACTACAAAGCCAGTTTCTTCATGAAGCTGAGGATGATGGATCGTGATTAATGAAGCACATGCAATATGTGAATGACAGCTACAAATACCAAAGGAAAAATTTCCAGTTTCATAGGAGGCACCTCTTTAGAAAGCATCAGTAATTGCTAAAATACTGTATTTCACATTTAGCCTATGGAAACATCTTTAAAAAATTCATATTCTTTTTATATTATAAAATAGGAATATTTCAAAGCTAAATTTAAATGTGACACACACTGATATTTAGAATTCATCAAAATACCTCACTGCAGCTTGTTTGCTGTACAATAGAATATATTTAAGGCAATAGGTTAATAAACCGTAAAAATGAGGTTTCTATATCAAGAATTCTTTGTAAAAGGATCTGTGAAAGCTTTAAGTAAATACTGTGCCAAAGGAAAAAAAATTTTAAAACAGGTTTGTCACTATGTAGTTGGCTTTGAGAGAAGAGATTATCTGAAGAACCCGTATCAAAGACACAAAGCTGAGAAGTACAAGCAGAACCTGCTGAGTACGCATGTAAAGTTTTTCTGTTTTCAGTTCCTGTCATCATTTTATAGCAAGAACCTTTGCCCTGATTGACTGGAAATCACCACCCAATATCACTTCCACAGAGAGTTCATTCTGAACATTATCTGCCCTTCTTGGGATAGGAACTAGATTACTAATTACATCATTTCTCTATCCAGCTTAGCATTTCATTTTTAAAAGTCTGCACCTGTGTTGCATGTTATTATTAAACTGATTTTCCACACACATTTCCTTCTCTTATTTTACTTTTCCTAAGTCCTTATTGATGATGTGTACAAAGGAAAGAAAGTTACACAGGGAACACTAAGGATAAAAAGTACAAGATGCGAATATAATGGTGAATCTCAAAACCAAAAAACTTCACTCATACCATGGGATCCATCCTATTTGCACTCTAATCAGCATGTTTGTTTATAATCAAATGCACTTTGATGAACAGGCTATTCTGACTTCTTAAATTATGTAAGTACTGTAGATAGACACATTATTAATAGCTTTTGCAAATTTCACAGTAAGATATCTGATTATGGTAGGAGTTGGTTAGTATTTACAGCCAATGATTTTATAATCCTACAGAACAACAAAATTTCCAGGCACAATGGCATGCTTAATATATATGAGCCAAATTACATTTATTGGCAATAAGTAAATGCAGTGAATAAGTGTGAGGTTTAACCTAGTAGTTTTAATTTATATAAATCATTAATTTTAGTCAAACATCACTGGCATTATTTGCTTTTCTCTTTAAAAATATAACGTTTAGAAGTCTGAATATTAGGAGGTATGACAGACATTGTGAAACAAAAGGAAAATGCTCAAAAGTAAAGAGCAACTGGGGTGTGGGAAAGGAAAGAAGGGGAAATTATGTAAGTATGTATATATATAATAGCTAACATAGTTGTACTACTGACTTCTATTGCTCTACTGAAAGGAACAGTTAATGATAACTTGTTTGATCAGTCTTGCATGTCTCTGTTTGTTTTCCTGAGAAACCACTTTGAAGATACCAATACATAATACAACAGCCACTGTTAACTTCCTACAACTTTGTCTGTAAACCTGTATTGCTTGTATTGTACTTATGCTATTTTGTAAATAGATGTCTGTTAATATGTTTTCTTTCTTTTATTTTTAAAATAAATTTAAAAGAAAATTGGCATCACTCAAATGACCAATGATGTTGAACATTTTTTAATGTATTTGTCATTTGTATTTCTTCATCTGAGAAGCATGTATTTATCACAGATGCCCATTTTTGGATTGGGTCTTTGAATTTGGGGACATAACTGGTTATTTAGAAGAGCTATATAATTCATTCAGCTAGTGTCTCTAAGTTTTTGAACGGTAGGATAGATAGGATTTGGAAGAAAAGAGAAAACTGCTTATATTATTATCTAAGGAAGGGGAAAAGAAATACATGGGCTTTATTTATTTGATGGTAAACTATAGTTACAAATCAAAAGTAGAAAGTACGAATAAACAAATGTACTTCAAATTTTTTTCTACTTCAAAAGAAATAGTTCAGTGTTATTAGTTTATTATTTTTGCCTCTATGGTATCATCACATTAGGAAGATTATTATTTTACTTGGCATTCAGGTAGCCACCTTGCTCCTCTGACCTATTTCTGGGAAGCAAAAAGGAATGGAAATATTTGGTAGTATTGATTAATTTTTTAAAATGTACTATTTGGAATCACTGACAATGAGTAGTTTTCATAGAAAATGTAAGTGAACCTCTGAATGAAATTATAGTAGTTGTTATTATGTTCTTGCACTTTTGTAAGCAATTCATGTCTTATTTATCCTTATCAAGTGTCTTCTTTTTTTTTTTTTTTTTTTCGTTTTTTATTTTTCTGGTACCGGGAATTGAACTCATGACCTTGCCCTTGCCAGGCAGCCACTGTGCCACTGAGCTAAACCCCCAGCCCCTCCAGTGCCTTCTTAGGTGAGTGCCATTTGTAGCCCTATTGTACAGGCCTGGAGAAGCTCACTAGTTTACCAAGAATCACTGGATTAAAATTCAGCACCCATTCTTTAAACTCCTATGCAACACTGCAATGAGTCACTGGCTATTTGAAAATGCCTATTGGATGGTAAAATCATCCCTTTTGTAATAACCGGGATTCTGAAAGGTAAGGCCGCTTTTCAGTAGGTAGCCGTGCCACTAGCTGACAGCCAAAATTTACCCTTAACATCATCATAATCCTTCATGATTTCCCTGACACCATAAAATGGACTGTGAATACATGTGCATTGATGCAATGTGCAGATTAATACAAATCTGAATCCTGGAAAGTGATTCCATCAGTATTAATAAATAAGTACTGTACACCCACGCATCAGTCTTCTGACTTATAACATCGAAATCAGCTTAAATAAATATAGCCCTCCTTGTAGGGTCTTCATACATCCAAATTTGGATCACACTTCCTGGTGTGGCAGGTTGACAAAATAGATGCTGAGAGGTCAGTGGGAAAGGAAATCTCACGGTGCCAGCCAAGCCATTGTTGTAGAGAAATTGTTCTTTTTAATTAATGCTGCCATTCAGAGAGGTCATATTTTGGATGGTGTAGGGGTTTAGGCACCTTTTTGCAATTTATCAAGGATACCAGGTTGATAGGAGCTGCTTAGAAACATTTGATTGTAAACAAAAATTTCTAAACTTGATGTAACTAATTAAATAAAAAGAAAATGAGAAATGCAGCTATGATATTCGTGATTAGATAAAATCTTATAAAATCCAATTTCAGAAGGTATTCTAATTTCTATACAGATTTAAAAATGTTGGACGTGTTTAACAATTAAGTGAACTTCCAGAGAAATTTCTCAAAAAATTGCTTCATTACTGGATCAAAGTCAAGCACTTTAAGAAGCACTGCTAATTGAACTTGTTCAAGGTCAGATTTGGCCAGTAGTTGGGGGAACATTCAAAGCATATTCAATATAGCAAATATTTAAATACACTAATGAAGAAATCAACCTGCAGATTTACAGGCTTGTAAAAACTTGGCTTGGAGGTAACATTTGTTTCAACTCTGTATTCAACTACCATCTTCCATCCCTTGTCACCTCTGCTCTTCTTCTGGGTATACTAACAGTATTGCCCTGTGGAATTGCTAGTACGTAGTGCTGGCTTCGAGGAATTCTGGATTTCCTGAGTGTGTGACATTATACCAAAAGGGTTGGCTGGGTAAACATTATTTGTAAGGGTGACGGGCACATTCGGGCAACATCTTAAGTACAGGTATACACACTACAGATTTAATGCAAGGCTTTAAGAGATGAAGTCATCAAACAACCAACCCTCAAAGAGAAATATAAGAATTAATACACTTACTGAAAATTATCGACAAATCTTCCAGTGTTTCATATGATTTCAGGAATAAAATCCCAATAACAATCAAGTTTATTGTAATGAGAAATCTAGAAAGGTAATCTGATATATATGATGCAAACAAATTGGTTTAAGAACAGAACATCAGAGATGATTAAAAAAAATGAGGAGGACTTCTGCATCGTATGGTAGATTCTTTATTCTAAATGCATCCTGAAGATAATAATGACTGATTCTTGTTTGGAAGAACAAATGACAAGACATACAAAATATAAAATAATACTCTTGATGTGTTGAGTGATGGTATTAATAAGAAAGAAAACCTAAATTAAAAAGAACGAATTTTTACTACCATAGCTCATAGTTTTTAAGGCGCAGTGCTGTTTTATAGGCAAAATAAGAGATTTAATATATCTAACTTAGGAAGGAAATGGAGTTTGAATTAAAAAATGCTAACTGTAAGAATGAATGGGGAGTTAGGGTATATGAAGATGCAAAGATGTAGTGCCTAAGATTTCCATTTTAATAACGGAGAATATAATCTTTCGAATGAGTGGAACTAATTATGTTGCTGAAGTGACTGAAGTGTTTATCTGGAAAGATAATCTTGGATGTCACCTACCTAAGTATGATACACACGCCTGAATGCAGGGAAGATAGGACCCTGGGAAATAAGACAAGATTAAAGAAGGAGGTTAAAGACTATCTTCAGAGATATAATAAGAAGAAATAAAAATTTAATGTACTCCAACCATCTAAGATAAAAAATAATAAGATGAGAATAAAACAAGGAGTTTCTGACCTTGGGTGGAGCTAGGGAAATTCATACAGGAAATGTGGAAGATCACTGTGATTTCGGACACCATTAAAGGCTCTAAGTGAAAGGAAGAGGACTTATCCTGATAACAAAAACCATTGTCTGGATTCATTTTAAATTATGCATCCAATTTAAAGATTTCCCAATGTCATTGAAAACACTTATTCAGTGTCACCAGAAATATCACACCCTTGGGCTGGTGATATAGCTCAGTGGCACAAGCACCTGCTTGGCAAACGCTAGGTCCTGAGTTCGAGTCCCAGTACCAAAAATAAAAGAAAAAAAAAACACACCCTTTATTTAATAGCTTTAAGAAACATCTTTTAAGACTAGAGATCTTAATAGACAGATTTAAACATAGGATTTGTCAGTATGATACACTACTATCTTCTCTAAATTTGTTTCAAATTGTCCCAATCATCCACATACCCTACTGTCTTTGTATAAAAGTTGATAACAATACTAGATGAAATAATTTTACATATTGTATCCACCCTCATAATAGGTAAATAAACAGTGCATTGTTACAGTCATATTTTCTCATCCTTTGTTTAAACCCATAGTCAGTGGCTGCGGTGATCATGAGATTCAACATACTTCCGATAAAGAAAAAGGAACAATGAAAATTACTGTGGAAGTAAATTAGTTCCAAGGGTATTGAGGTATTTCTAAGCAATTAGCTCTCTAGGATTTGAGAAATAAAGTGAAAAAGTTAGATTGCTGACATTTATAAAATCTTTACGAACTAAATATTAAAACTAAATTGTAAAAGAATACTTGAGATACTTCACCTAAAAAATAATATATCCAATGAAAAGAAACTATTAATGACAGAAAATAATCATTTTATTTTAATGCATTTGCCTCCTGTTTGCCAGAATATCCCCATTCTTTACTGTTCTTAAACCTAAAATGAAGTAGGGAATTTATTTATCTATTTATTTATTTTTACTTTGCTGGGGACTAAATGCATGGAGTCTTCAACTATATCCCCAACCCCTTTCTCATTTTATTGTGGGACAAGACATTGCTAAATCGCTTAAACTGACCCCCAATCTGTGATAACCCTGCCTCAGCCTCCCAAGTACCTAGGATTACAAGTGTGCACCACCACATCTAGAAAGATAGGTAATTTAACGTCATCACCAGGTTATAGTTACTGCATCATTGCATTAAATGACATATAAAACTCAGTGAAATAATAGCAAAGTGTGGCTGCCTGTATAAAATTCAGTTTGAACACTACTTATCCTTACTTCTTACATGTAAATAAAATACAATGAACTCAAGTAAAACTGCTTAAGAGCACCAGCATCTGAATCTTTCTTAATTGTCAGGCATAATTACATTTTTTTGGCCTAAATAGCATTGGATACAACAAAAAGACGACAAGAAAAGCTCAAAAAGAGACCAATAGTTGTGAAGAAAAAATAATGTTGCTCTTAAAAATAATGAAGTTCAAACAAATGCCAGCTTCCCAGATAAACTACATTCTGCATGCCTTTACTTTTATTTCCCAACACTGACTCCCCACAGGCTGCATCTAATAAAGTTTACGTTTTTACTGATGTACAATTCCTCCCTGCCTCCCTCCCCTTTTCTCCCCTGCTCTTCCCACAAAACAAACAGTAGCAAAATGGAAGATTAAGGGAATTAACTTCAAAAATTTAATATCCAGGGAGCACTGTAAGTAATGTCCAGAAGCATGTGCACATGCACACACACACACGCACACACACACACACACACACACTACTTGAGTGTTTTTTCTTCCTGGATCTTTTAGTATCCAATATTATCTGGATCAATATTTTAGATATTGAGGTTAGATGTGATTTGCCCCCAAGTGCTCTGCTTGCCTTACATATGAATTAGTGCAGACATTTTTACTTCCACAAAGGCTGCAAGGTTGTGTTCTACCTGGGACAATGTGGAACTCTATGATGCTTAGCTGACTACTTAACCACGTAATTGCCCATTTTTACTGCTTCCTGTGAGGCCTGACAGCTCACCTGACAGTTTTTCCTTCCCTAACTTCCTTTCAGAAAATATTTCCTGAAAATTCAAGATTAGAGAAAAAGACACACGAATAATGAAACTCACTACTCACTAAGCCAAGTTTTATATCCTTGCAATAATCCTATCACATAGAACAAGGTTTAAAACTGGCAAATAAAGCGAGACACTGAAGAATTTCTACAAATAATCAGAAAAGTAGTCAGTAGGAAAACTCATTTCTAATTACCTCTGTTGAGTGATGCTGAACTGTTTATATCTCCGGTAATAAAGGATGACTCTGACTGTTTTCTTACTGTGTCATTCCACATCCTACGAATTCGGCTCTGAAAAGGGGAAAAGGAGAAAGGGAAAGAACTCAGGAGGTGACGAATTCTCTCAGAAATCACTTTAGTTTGTCATCATTATTTGAGACCTTTGTTTCTAGTACCATGCTAGAAGTATAATTGAACAACGACATAAAAAATAAAATTAATGATCATTCTTGGTTCCCTGATTTGGATCCTACATATCTACCACAGACAGTTAAAACAGTTAAAATGCTGAGAAAGAAATAAATGCAAAGTACTACACCAATTTAAATATGTAAAGATATACAGAAGTATGCATTACGTGGCATTATACAAGTTTAGTTTCCAAAGTGAAATAAATTATTTTCATTGCAATTTTTCCTGACTTGGGAATGTTTAAATGTTTAAATTTGGGTTTTATTAACAAAATATTTAGTTTGATCATCTGGAGTTTAGTAAGAAAAGAACATAGAAAATTAGTAAATTGCTACTGAACTTGTATCTTCCATAGCTTTGTTGTTATTTTATTAAGCTTCACTGTTTTATCTCATTTTCGAGAAGTGCTTCTACACTGTACAACTCTGTTGTAACCTAATAACGGAAACTTCAAAATTCCATTTTCTCATTAGTGACATTTATCAGTAAAATGATGAGAGGCTGCTGGCTAAGGAGTTTGGCAACGCGAAAAGCCAGGCAAGCGCTAGTCATTCACGTGAAGAATCTCAGCAATTTTAAATTAAAAGTTGTTGAACAGGTTATGGTCACTGAGGGAAGCAGATGTAAGGGATCATTGGGTTGAAAATAAAGGCACTGCTCATAAGAAGGACTTCTTTTTGGAAGATTCATTCCAACGCACTCCCATTCTTGGGTGCCCATTTAAAAGTTCGATTGCCTAATTCAGTAGTTCTGGGCTTAGAACTGCTGTAGTAGTTCTGGACTCAAGAGTCTCTGCCCACTTGAGTGGTGTATCTGCTCCCCCTAAATTCCTACTTTAACTGTTCCTTTCAATAAACCAATAGAAATTAGTAGTAGTTGAAAGGAACAGTTAATGCTGAACTTTTTTTTTGACCAACTTTACACACTTATATCTGGTAATCTGAACAACTACTTTGAAGACAATAATATGCAATATAACCACCATTGTTGAATTCCTACCATCTTGTTTTTTGAATTCTGTATTGTTTCTAATTTTTTTATTCTTTTTTATTATCTTTAAAATAAATTCTTTTTTTGTTTGTTTGTTTGTTTGGTTTTTTTCCAGTACTGGGAATTGAACTCATGACCTTGCACTTGCCAGGCAGGAGCTGTGCCGCTGAGCTAAATCCCCAGCCCCAAAATAAATTCTTACTTTATGATAGAACTTCATCATAAGCCCAGTTCAATTTTTTTTAAGTTGTTCACTATATTTAGGAATAAATTTCATGATTTATGGTTGCTAAGTTACTTAAGGTGTCTGGCATCTTATGTAGCCATTGAAAGTTATGTGTTGTTAAAATTTTAGTTGAAAATAGATTGAGATTAGATATATGATTTTATTTGTAAAATAAGAGTTCTGTTAAATTTTGAAGAAAATGTTTACCAAAATGCTCATTATCTTTGATTTATAAGAGCTGTTCCAATGGCCAGGCATGGTGGTGCACGCCTGTAATGCCAGCTCTCGGGAGGCTGAGGCAGGAGGATCGTTGCAA